>NC_137810.1:63191467-63261467 GCF_963921795.1 Nannobrachium achirus | reverse complement strand
AACCTGAAGACTCACCAGAGAGACCAGAACCTGAAGACTCACCAAAGAGACCAGAAGACTCACTAAAGAGACCAGAACCAGAAGACTCACTAAAGAGACCAGAACCGGAAGACTCACTAAAGAGACCAGAACCAGAAGACTCACTAAAGAGACCAGAACCGGAAGACTCACTAAAGAGACCAGAACCAGAAGACTCACTAAAGAGACCAGAACCGGAAGACTCACTAAAGAGACCAGAACCAGAAGACTCACCAAAGAGACCAGAACCAGAAGACTCACCAAAGAGGCCAGAAGACTCACCAGAGAGAGCAGAAGACTCACCAAAGAGACCAGAACCAGAAGACTCACTAAAGAGACCAGAAGACTCACCAGAGAGAGCAGAAGACTCACCAAAGAGACCAGAACCAGAAGACTCACTAAAGAGACCAGAACCAGAAGACTCACTAAAGAGACCAGAACCAGAAGACTCACTAAAGAGACCAGAACCTGAAGACTCACCAAAGAGACCAGAACCTGAAGACTCACCAGAGAGGCCAGAAGACTCACCAGAGAGAGCAGAAGACTCACCAGAGAGACCAGAACCAGAAGAGAGACCAGAACACTCTCCAGAGAGACCAGAACCAGAAGAGAGACCAGAAGACTCTCCAAAGAGACCAGAATACTCTCCAGAGAGACCAGAACCAGAAGACTCACCAGAGAGACCAGAGGAGACAAACCTATCAAGGTAGTTGTATAAACTATTATGCAGCCATGTACAGTATACCTATAGAGCCCTGGGAGGTGTCAGTTCAGCCAGTTGTCATTTTCAGTACAAAATGCATTTCACCCATCTGTGCACCTATGGGTGAACTGGTCTTAAATGGGGAGTGGTCAGGTGCATTGTGCGTGCATTGATTAGGTGAAGTGAGAATTGAGAAAGAGAAAAGCACTTTAAAATCTGCTGTAGAACCGGCACACTATTTAAATAATACATATTTAAATAGTGCATCATTAAGATTATGTTGTGCTTACTTACTGTAGGTGGGTTCTTGTTTATGGAGCTTTTTTAGAGAACAACGATGTTTTTATCCTTGGTTATATTGTATCTGCTGTATGTGTGGAGGTGCTCTTTCCTTTCATCATTCATATTAATTAATGAATTACTTAAAGGGATATTTCACTTTAAAAAAAAACCTTTCCAGGGCAGCTCCCCAATGGGCTTCTCCACATACACACCCATTGTAACTTCAAACTCCATTTTAACCATGATAGATTCATTAAAGTTGTACCATGTAACTTTTTTTATAAAACAAATCTTAAAATGGTCCTAGCTGTTAAATCGCTAAAGTTTTAGAACCCCCACTCCGTTATTTTCAGCTTCTAAATAGCCTTCTCTTTATATGTTTTCTATGATCCCTGCCCGGGACCGGTTTTCGCGGAAAAATTGCGTCATCACACTACCGGCCAATCACAGCGAGGGTTATACACTGCCGGCCAATCACAGCGCAGAACATACACTGCCGGGCTCTCTGGTGGGTTTAGGAAACACGCCTTCAGGAAGTACACTGCAGTGTTTACACTGGAGGAGTCTAGCATGTAACTCTCCAACCGCTGCTCGTAGAAGGACATGGGAGACCTCATTGAAAGCGTCTCGGCGAGGCGAGGCGGACGCGGTGGTCTGACGGCCCGGTCCGCGAGCGAAAAACGGACGAAAAAAGCAAACGCGACCGCGGTTTGCTATACTGCTACAGACCACCAGTTGAGCAACTTACACAGTATAGCTTTAAAAGCACACATTATTTTTCTGGTGACTCATACTACCCATCTAATATGTGAGCAGGCCGTGTTTTTTCGATAGCTTTTTTTCATTTATTTTTTATAATGATTTGGGAAAATGGAATTCTTTTTAAACAAAAAATAATTATTAAAAATAAATGAAAACATTTATTGAAAAAACACGGCCTGCTCCACATATGTCAAACTCAAGGCCCGGGGGCCAAATCAGGCCCGTGATTGAATTACCTTCGGCCCGCGGGATGATATTTAATCACTATTAGAACTGGCCCACTGGCCACTGGTATTTTGCACATGCATTGCCTGAGATTCGAACCAAGGTCTCCCGTATGAAAGTCCAACTCTTACCCATCAGACCAAAGGGATATCCCTATGGACTGGGGGAGATATAGACTTTTGATGCCATCAAGCTGAGGCAGTGAGTCACTCTGTTACACAAGCACCACCATAATACTACAAGTCCCACAATGCACTGCTAGTGCATTGGCGCGTATCGAGGGCCTGTGACCGCAAGCCCACGTTTGAATAAACATTGAACCAGTCCGGCCCTCGACTTGTACCATTTTTTTTAATTTTGGCCCCCTGTGCATTTGAGTTTGACATCCCTGGCCTGCTCACGTATTAGGAGGGTGGGTAGTATGAGTCACCAGAAAAATATTGGGTGTTTTTAATGCATCTATCATGGTGCCACTGAGCGCTACCACACACAATGGGTGTGTATGTGGAGGAGCCCTGCAGGGCCTGATAACATTTATATCAAATATCTAAATATTGAATGAAGCAAATTAAAAACTGTTCAGGGTGTTCATAAAAGACTGATTAAACGATAAAATTACCAAAAGTTTTTTTGAAAGTGAAATATCCCTTTAATTGGTTCATTCATCCATCCCGTTCACTGTGTCTTGACATCCTTTATGACAACATGCTAAAATACTTTGTTGAATTGGTTTAATAAACGTGTGTGCGTGTGCGTGTGTGCGTGCGTGTGTGCGTGTGTCTAGACTCTCCTCTGATGATGTCCATCATTCCAACATGGACATTGTAAGTAAAGCTATCCCCTCTACAGAACAATCACACTGAACATCAGTAGAACCTCTACAGAACAATCACACTGAACCAGGAAATTCTCTAATTGTTTCATGTCTGCTTTGTGTCTTTCAGAGCCATTTTGAACCCAGCGTGCAAACACTACAGTCAACCAACCAATACAGGTCAGTCATCCTAAACAGCTTCCTCTATAGAAGTAGAAGATGTGTCTTTGAACCCACAGATATAAAAAGCTAGATACCTCGTCCACCGCTGCAGTTGATTGGAGCGACCCGTCCAACTTGATAGGCAGAAAAGCGGAAGTGTCGAGGGCAGGCTGCCACTCAAAAAAACTACTGGCCAATCACAATGCGTCTTTTCCGGGACTTTTCCATTCAAACCTGCCTCTGATTTGCCTACCGACCTTCCGTGTCTGTTACGCACACAGAATAATTCCAAGCCTATCAATGCGAGACGGGTACCAGAGAGCCGGAAGAGGCGTCTACCTTTTTATGTCTGAGTTTGAACCCATTAGTTTCCGGTTTCCACTGACATGTTTCTATTCAACCAGCCACTGTGATTGTAAATTAACTTGACTAGTGAATGAAGCGAGTGGTGAACAATGCCAGATGGTATAACATGTCCATAGTGAATGAATCGAGTGGTGAACAATGCAAGGTGATATGGCATGTCCTTAGTGAAAAGACAATACATTTTAATAATCAGGTTTGCATGTTTGTAATTGTATCAAAATCATCCTGCGGGCCGCATTAAGTGAAGGCGGGGGGCGCATGTGGCCCCCGGGCCGCCAGTCATGGATGGTCTATGTAGTAGAAACATTTATTTACAACATTTTTAATGTGGGTCTTCATCAGGTGATGAAGACTAGTTATGTTAATAACGTCCTACTATAAATACATGTTTCTACGTGGAGTTAAGGACAGTGTGCAGACTTCCCTTCCTTTTCCAGTGTATGAAATGCTTCCCTTTGGACTCTGAATCAATACTAGTATAAACTAAAGATACTGTTCCTACGAAACAGTGTGGGCTCGCTTGTAAAAGAAAAAATGTTTAAAAAAGAAATAAAATAGAAATACACATTCGTAATTAAATAAATTGTCGGTTACGTTTGAACATTGTGTAACCTTTTAAATGGAAACGGTCACTAATAAATGATCCTTGTAGATGAGTTTCTGTAAGA
The DNA here is from genome assembly GCF_963921795.1 of Nannobrachium achirus. NCBI lineage: Eukaryota > Metazoa > Chordata > Actinopteri > Myctophiformes > Myctophidae > Nannobrachium > Nannobrachium achirus. The sequence continues at coordinate 63,257,467 of NC_137810.1, read as the reverse complement.
CATAATACATCTGCTAAACATAGCTCATGATGATATCTTATATTATCGATATGAGGAGCTAGTCCTTCTGTGTTATGATGGATTATGGTTAGTGTGTCATGACCGTTGAGAGTTTGTGTCCTCTGAGCAATTGGCATTATGTTTTCAAAGCTAACTTGTGTCATCTTATTAAGGGCTTTAGTGACTTCAGGATTTGAGTGGATTGTATTCTCATCCATATCAATTATATGTAATCCACTGAGAGAGCTAACTCTACTGAGAGCTACGTAAGCCATACCAGGTTCAAAGATATTCTTTAGTGATATTACTGCAGTTGAGGTTGTCATGCCCTGAACCTTGTGTATTGTACACGCAAATGCAAGCCTTATGGGAAACTGTCTGCGTATTATTCCTTGTTTCAAACTATCTTCTGCTCTCTCTATGTAGACAACATTATCCAGTCCTCCTGAAAAATATACGGCAGAACTCGTTATATATTTCCCCCCAAAGGCGACGTGTTAATTGTCATGTAAAGCTCAACCAAGTCCAATACCCCAGCTAACACAACTCCCAGATTTTCCACACCTCAATTACACCTCATTGTTTAAGGGCCCTGCCTTTATACTGTCTGCGACGGAACTCAAATACAATCATGCCACCTCATTGGCTAGTGGCTCTGCCTTTCTACTGTCTGCGGCGGAACATGCCAACTGTCTGCGGCGGAAATATGCCCAAAGTCTGTTTTCAAAGCTATATCAACATATTAGGAATATGTGGCAAAAATATACAACAGAACTCATTATATATTTCCCCCAAAAGGTGACGTATTAATTGTCATATGAAGCTCAACCAATACCCCAGCTAACACCACTCCCAGATTTTCCACACCTCAATTACACCTCATTAGCTAAGGGCCCTGCCATTATACTGTCTGCGACGGAACTCAAATACAATCATGCCACCTCATTGGCTAGTGGCTCTGCCTTTCTACTGTCTGCGGCGGAAATATGCGGCAGAAATATGCGGCGGAACTCACTCTATAAATAATGAGGATAACATAGCCACCTCATTGGCTAGTGGAGGATAACATAGCCACCTCATTGGCTAGTGGCTCTGCCTTTCTACTGTCTGCGGCAGAAAATGCCAACTGTCTGCGGCGGAATTATGCGGCGGAACTCACTCTATAAATAATGAGGATAACATAGTAGTCTCGCCTACGGCGAGCCCACAATAATAAGCACTATTACTATGATGTCACACTGATGACATCAGCTGTATAAAGGACTTCATGTGAGTCTTACCAGTGTTTAGTGGTGGACTTACACTTCTGGTTGGAAGGAATATGTTTAGACATACTATAAACTCTATCCACCTCTTTCTGCGGGAATTTACCACACCACACTTCCGGTTAACAGCAGACATACAAGCTCACGTCGCATCGCAGATGCAGCCGTTGTGAGCTTGTAGATCACACTCGGCTGCGGCGCCGGAAGCTCCGTGCAATTTCTGCGCAATGCACGATGGGATGTTGGAAAATTGTGGATACAGGATGGCTGACCACATGTCCCCATGTCACACACACACACACACACGCACACACACACACACACACACACACACACACACACACACACACACACACACACACACACACACACACACACACACACACACACGTATGCATGCATTATTATCTCAATAAAACATGTTGTTTTGTGTCATAGGTCCAATTTCCCCAGGGCGGGGCTGTTCCAGTGCAGAGCGACAGGGTTGGTATTTGGTACAACAGGGGAAGGGGAAGTGGTCTACAGGACTGTTCAGTGGGAGGAAAGATGTCTGCAGTCAACAGGAAGGACTCCTGCAGGTCCTCTGTTTGACATCCAGTGTCCTCAGAAGTGTGTCTGCCAGCTAGGCCTGCCACACTGTGACATCACACCTGGTGAGTCAGTCAATGTGTCCTCCAGCAAGACGTGGAAATGCACATGGGAATATGTGAATGTTTCTTGTATAAAAAAAGTAAAACAACTCAATTTAGTAGACACTAACATGATGAAATTCAATGTGGACTTTTATATTTGAGCAGTGTCATGGATTTGTGTTATTTGGCTAAGTTTGTTGAGGCATATTGATAGAAACTCTTGTGTTTCTTTGGTTAGGGTTAGTGCTATTCCTAACCTTCTTTAATGTTTAAAAACCTTTCCACAGGTGATCTGTGTATGGCCCACATCACAGATGAGAGAGTGGAACTCTTAGAACCGCTGAGAGTGACCCAGACTCACGTGTTTGTAAATGTAACCCACCTGTCTCTCTATGGGCTCCTGGAGAAGATTTGGGACTTCTTTATACCACAACCAAAACGTGCTCTGGTTCTGCTGTTCCTTCGACCACCGGGACTTAGGAGACGGATACTAAATGTATTCATGTTGCCGGAAAATGTGTCTCTAGATGAGGTACAATGTTTGTTGAATATGCAACTCCCAGAGTTTCAAATACGGGACACCTCATTATATTTCTGAGGAAAAATCGGGTATTTTCGGCTATAAAGTTGGCTAAAACTGGTATTTTCCTATATTAAATCATACCTGGTTCTCATGTGCCCACTCTCTGGTTACCCAACACTAGTTTAATCATATTGGCATACAGTAATAACCATTAGGTTTTAAAAACAAAATCAACACATGCTTATGTTATTTCACATACCAGCCTGTCTGGGGTCGCTTTAGTACTTGGCAGACAAGACTACTGTAGTGCTCCCAGGAATACCATCCCATGGCTTATTTTCTGCTTGCTTTTTCACTTTTTTGTTTAGGCTATCACCTATCATGGATTCATGTCTAATCTGTTTGTACACAATCTTCTGTCACACGTTTTCTTTTTTAAAGACATTAAACAATGTTCTGAGCCGAGTACTGTCGTATGCTCGCTCGCTCGCACGCACTCTCGCGCAGGCAACTTGTGGACTGAACCCACAGCCGATGGGAAGGGATTGGCGTAGGGGGCGGAGACTGTGCCTTAGCAACACTGTGTTAATGAGCCAATGAGCTGCCTACAAACAGCGCAGCGCCTCACACAGCAATGGGATGCAGCACTTGACTCAGAGGAGAGCAGAGTGGAAGCTCAGTGACAGGCAGAATCGCTGTCATTTCTCAATTAAATCATCCCGTCATTCATATTTATCCCCCAACCTTCAAATACGGGACAAAGAGCTTCCCGTATCAGTTCAATACGGGATACGTCTTTTAGTTTCCAAAAGCGGGATGATCCCGTAATTTACGGGACGGTTGGTAACCCTAGTTGAATAGCTTGCATCTCTGTAACACTGGATACATTTAGAGTTAATGCATTAAACATTATATGAACTGATTTTGAAAAGACAACAAGAGGCTAGCCTGTAGCTGTGAGCACTTTTGACAACCAATACAAGTTTATAGAAAAACCATTATGTTTGAACCCTCGTCAAAATGTGTTATTGATAATTGTAGGGGAATAAACAACATGTTTATATCCTTGTAGGTGATGAAACAACATGTTTGTATCATTGTAGGTGAAAGCACAACATAAGGAGGATAAACACATCAGTACAACCTCTGGATGTCGTCTAACTGAGAACCAGCGGTACTGTCTGCAATCGACTTCAAATAAAGTATCCCCCAAGGTATCACACTTTAATACGACAACCTCCCAAGTCAGGAAAACTGATAATAACCCATTCTGGAAGGAATTTAATTTTCCCCTCGTTACTTGTACTACCAATACTATTACTATTACCAATACTGACTACTACTGCTATTACTACTACCAACACTTCTATATAATATTAATAATAATAGTAATTACAGTTGTATTTGTTTTCAGGATGTGGAATATAGTCTGAACTATGGAAAATATTTCCATCCAACATTTGAGGTGACGATCAATCTCAATGCAGATGTCATCCCATTGACACTGATGGGACCTACGGGATCTCTAGTCTGGGAGAAAGAGCTTGACCTAGAAGGTAAAGGTTTACCTGAATTATGAGATCTATTTGAAATGCTCTTTCATATGTTAACATGATGTCTTCCCCATAATTACTATCCTGGCATTTGGATAGACGGCAACACTACTTTGTGTTGCCTTAACAGACTTAAAGCCTTAGCTGTTCGTAAGCCTAGTGGAGCCTTTGAGTTGGTATGTCTGCTGTTGTATCCTACTGGCGCACTGAGGAGTCCCCACCGGGAGGACCGACTGTTGTATCCTACTGGCTCAGCTGCCAATGAGGAACCCCCACCGAGAGGATGTACTGTTGTATCCTACTGACTCACCTGAGGAGCCCCCACTGGGAGGACGTACTGTTGTATCCTACTGACTCACCTGCCAGTGAGGAGCCCCCACCGGGAATACGTGCTGTTGTATCCTACTGACTCACATGCCAGTGAGGAGCCCCACCGGGAGGATGTGCTGTTTTATCCTACTGACTCACCTGCCAGTGAGGAGCCCGTAAGCTCCATTCCCAGCCTGTAGGCTCTGACCCTCTTACTAGGGTTAGAGGTCACCTGAGGGTCAAAGGTTACCTGATTATTTACCAGGTCAAATATAAAGGAGGCTCTGGGTTAGGGTTAGACACTGCCATAGGTAGGCCACCAGGCCTGGTGGAGATCTGCCCTCCACAGAGCGTTTCTTGACTGTGACTATGACTGTTGACTTAACAACTTTGCTAGGCCATATCAGCTCGCATTTATTATATATAATAAATACATAAAATAATTGGCTCATATTTTTGCATTTTGTGTTTAATTTCTTGCAGATCGACCTGAAGGAAGGGCATATGTCTCAGGTGAGTGCTGTTGAGCATGAATTAGTATTAAATCTACGTACATTTTATCAAAGGGGCTCAGTAGGGATTCAAGGTTGGAAGTGATGTTTTTTTTTTTTAAATAGTACGGTTCTCTATATTTTACTATAGCCAATACTAATGGCTAATAGTATTGAGGTAGACATTAGTCCGGAATACTGTTTGACCGTCACATCACATTCACTCCAGCGCTTTGTCCCTCCTTCCTGGACCGTTTCACTAGGAACTTCGTCACTATAAGGAAGTGGAGCAAGTAGATAACTTCCGTTGCAGTCCGTCTTTAATATTGTGGTTAAACATTAAAGGACATTTTAGTTTTTTTTACAACAAGGGTTCATATTTTAGATAATCATTAGAGAAAAGAAAAGATGAGTGTTAAAATCTTTCTATCATTTTAGTGATTTTACCGATTTTGATTTGCAGGTTGGGGGGGCTAAAAAGACATATTTAGTCACTTGTATGCATACCCCCAACCACTGAAATCAAAATACTAAAAAAGAAAAAATAGAAAGCAGTACATGAAAACATTTTAACTAGGGCTGGGACTTTAACTGATTAATTGCGATTAATTAATTACAGAAAATGAATGCGATTAAAAAAGAAAAAAAAATGGCACGGACAAAACGGACTATTGCATTTTTTCAAAAGAAAACAATGATTCTCTACGACCTCATGCACACCGGCTCCGAATTTGCCGTGCGACAAGTGGCTGCGGCCGTGCGTTCTTTTCTCGATCGAAACCAGTTCGATTCGTGCGTCTTGTAGCATGCGGTAGAAACTAATTGACTCCTTTTTTTACTCCTTTTCGGATCCGCAGTGTGGATTCTGCACAGCCTTGCACACCAAATCCAATGCGTTTTACTCATACAGCAAAAGGATAAAATGCAACGGTCCTGTGTGCAAAGCCTGGGCTTTACAGTCAACTTACAGAATCTGTAACTACTGACATTGCTATGTTGGTGGATAATTACGTTCAGGTAATATCAGGTAATATCTGTTGTCTTTTCTGACTCAATGTAACAGCAGACCAGCATGCATCTGAAGACCCTACAGTGTCCCCTTCAACTTCAGCTTCCACAAGCAGAGCAAATGAAGGTGAGCTGACACTACACATAGATTTCTATGGAAAACAATAGATATACACAACTGTAATTACTTTCATTTCAACATACACTATGTTGTATTATGTGAAGATGGACCTCCACTCAAACTCAAACTTAGTAATGCTTTGTATTCTTATCATTTGAAACACATATTTTAAAGTAGGAAAGCTGTAGTTGAAGTTGAAATGTGGTGATAGAGGTTTCTGCATGACAGCCACACTATATCTGAACTATATTTGGAAGGCTTATTGTCTTTTCCAGTGATCATGAAACGTGTAGGAACCAATAATTAATATAATTCACAAATGAATTAATAATTAATAGGTTCCTATAAAAGCTGAGACAGGCCTTCACACAACATACATATTAACAAATGCAAAGGGCTTTACATTGTAGAATATAGAATGTTTAAAGATGTTTCACTCACAGAGTTTCACCAACAACTCATTCCTTTTAGCTTCTGAGAAACACTTTGTCGACAAACACCGTCGTTTCCTGATTAAGAATGTGACGGCGGTGGATCCCATCCTGGATCTACTGATTGAGGAGGACATCGTCACCATTGAGGATTACGAGAATGTGACGTCTAAGTCCACCCGTCAGGATATGATGAGGAAACTCTATTCATTCCTGAAGTCCAGCAAAGCCAAAGACACTTTCTACAAAGGTCTCCAGGAAGAGGAGAAGTCACTTCTTGAGGAGCTGTAAGTCATTTTCATTTAATTCAAATTTAACTACAGCAGGTGATTCATCTTATCTATTTTGTTACTGTTGCAGACTGGCCACCACAGAAAACAAACCTCTGATGAGTCAAATGTTTCTGAAGTTAAACTACACTGTGTCCAGTTAAACTACAGTTAAACTACATTATGTCCAGTTAAACTACACAATGTCCTGTGAAACTACAGTTAAACTACCCTATGTCCAGTTAAACTACACAATGTCCTGTGAAACTACAGTTAAACTACACTATGTCCAGTTAAACTACACTATGCCCAGTTAAACTACAGTTAAACTAGACTATGTCCAGTTAAACTACACTATGTCCAGTTAAACTAAACAATATCCTGTGAAACTACAGTTAAACTACACTATGTCCAGTTAAACTACACTATGTCCAGTTAAACTACACAATGTCCTGTGAAACTACAGTTAAACTACACTATGTCCAGTTAAACTACATTATGTCCAGTTAAACTACACTATGTCCAGTAAACTACAGTTAAACTACACTATGTCCAGTTAAACTACAGTTAATCTACACTATGTCCAGTTAAACTACACTATGTCCAGGGTTAAACACCTGGTTTTTAGTGAGTGAGTCCTGAATTCCATGGTGTTATTGACTCCCAGCCCTCCTAGTGGCAAAAAAAAAGAACTTCTGGAAACTCAGATATATAGAATAATATAATTAATAATATAGTTTAGCTCAGCTGATGAACAGGAAGTCAGATGAGCCTTACAGAATGCCTTTATCTCTCTCAATAGATCAATGGAGGATCCATAGACAGACCTGATGGCCATATTTGAAGAAACTAGATCCATGGGACCTCAGAGGTTGATGATCCTCTACCAGTATGAATAGTGGTCATTATCACCGCAAGACAATAGCCACACATCACCTCAGACGCCACATTATCACATGAAGAAGGCTGTTTGAACTATGTCAAAGTAAAGTAAAATAAGTCGTTTGGAAGAGGCTTATTGTCGATACAGTACATCCCAGTTATAATGCATTAGACCCGTGGGAGATGGATTGTTGTGGTGGAGCTACCGTCATCTCCCAGTATTTACCACGCAAGCCATACTCATACGCTGAGTTGGCGGTGCCCTGGATCAAACCCAAGACCTTGTGGTCCAAAGGCGAGAGCTCTACCGACTCAGCTACCCAGCTTATAAGCTATATTCTATGTACTGTATATATGGTAACACTGTAGGAAACACCACTGCTTCTCTCTCTGATACTGCCTGTACTTTTCATCGTACTGTAGTTCTGTTTTCTGACAACGTGCGTTGAGACGGCATAATGGCAAGCAGAAGTAAACTTACTGTACTTTTTTATGTATATTACATTCTTGATATTTATATTTTTGCTCAATAGACACACAGTGTCTCTGATGTCCATACATTCATGTATTGATCATGTAAATATCCACGGGGAAGACCTTTATTTTTTGGATAGGACGAGTGGAAAACTGTCTCTGTACAGTGGAGAGAAAGGTTCTGATTGGAGCTCATTTGATTTGTGATATTTCACACAGTGGGAACACTGCCCATTTGACCTGTTGTACCATAGGTTTGATCATGTAATTATCACTGTACCAGCCTTGTGCTCTGGATTAAGGGCGTCTGATAAATGCCTAAATTGTAAATTGTAAATTGTGCCATTGTAGAGCTATAAAGAGATATACGGTAGAGCTATAAACCTTCATATTTGCATTTATTTTACTCTTGTCTCTGAATGCTCTCATGATGTTGCTGGTTCACTATAGGCTCCATCAGCCACAACCAAGTAGAGGCTATGAATCTGCGTCTGCTTCATGTCCATGCATGAAACAGTAAAAGTACTTTTATATGTGATTGTATTGAACGATGATAAACTCATCAATATTACAGCTGTAAAGACAGTTTGAGTTCTCTTCTTTATTCTCTGTCAACACAGTGTTCATAAAAACCCACAGTTGTTCATGTTGTTATGATCAACTTGATGTTAATAAACTGTGTGAAAACATGATTCATTTTATCATGTGTTGGAGTTTGGAATCACTCGTAAATCACTCAATGTCCTGTTTACACCTGTTTACAAATTACACATACTGTATGCAAGATGTGGAGTCATTAAGGACACGTTGTGGGCTTGTAGATCTGCTATAGGGCAGATAGCAGTGCCAGCCAACGTTCTACTCAAAAAAGCCCATTAATTTTCCCCATAGAGATTTACACAAATATTTATATCAATTATTTCAATCAAGCCATCCAGGATCCTGTTGATCACCATAAGACCTTTGATTCTGTGGAGAATTTATTTTTTTGAATTATGATATACTATATATGTATTAACCAAAACACATATACCATAGGGAATATTAATGTTCCAATACAGCCATACAAGATGTCATTTCTGCTGTGGTCCCTGATTAGAACATGTATGTGCGAAATATTTATTGTGAGCTCCTAGATAGAAAAGAGATGGAAGGTAGGTGAAGAGAAATAGAGAGTTAACAGAGATCTGTCAATAGGTTGACGAAGACAAGCCTAATATACATCCTATTGCCATTACACATCAGATGATAGAATCCTGGCTGGCTGACTTTTTTAGAGCAGGAGCTAATGAATTTGATCAACAAACAATAATTAATAATACTAATACGACAAACGAGTCTGTGGCCTTGAGCAAGACTTGGACCGCTCCCCTTATAGTATTGCAGCCAACGGGTGATTTTTGGCTAAACCTGTTTCGCCTGTAAAAAATGTGTTCTTTTTCTTTTTTTTTCTCAACTGATTCTTGTAGCATGGAGTCACCTCTTAAGAATTCAAGAATGTGCCCGGTGAAATCCCTTGGGCATTTTTTGTTATTAATCCCTTAATGCCCGAAACACTAAAATCACTGAGAAGAAAAGAAGAAAAAAGCTTTATGGTGTTGCAAAATACTTAATCTATCAAATTTGCTTTCTACGGTGTTTATCCATGAACGAGGATATGTACTGTAACCTACAATGTATTTGATTTATGATTAAGCAATTTTAGATATTTCACACGTGATAATTCCAGAATCCCATGAAATATCATTTATTTTTTATGCACAATAATCAAGTGAAATGTATCAAATCTGCTTTCTACAATCTTTATTATTGAAACTGTAGCATTATGTCCTTACAGATGGTTGCATATTAAACCTGGACAAATCTCCTAGCCGGTACAAAACCGTCTGGAGATGACGCGCTCTCTGCGAGAGTAATAAAGTATTTTTGTTTACTGGGTGCGGATTCTGGTATCAGTAAAAAAAAAGGGAATATCCACACTCTCTGAAGTAGTTTCTTTCTTGTAGATTTATGAAATAATTTCACAACAGCAGTCTCACCGAATAGACCGGTTTCGGCTTGTGGCCTTCCTCAGCGTCTCAAAACAGGGCGGATATTCCCTTTTTTTCCTGCATATTTAACCTTTCAGGCCATCTATCTTGATTTCCCACAAAAATAAGGTTACAGTTCAAATAAACCATCAAATATACTTTATCCAAGATGTATTCATACATGTGGCATGTGAGTACTTTAACCCCATTAAATGAATAAAACTAAAGAACACAATTAAATTATTAAAATTAATAAACATAGTCAGCTGAATAAAGTAGCATGTTTTAAATCATTGTTAATCGTTACAGCTATGAATATTATCAATTACCACAATTCATGCATGTGTAACCTTTTTCCTGCTATTGATATACTGTGTGTGTGTGTGTGTGTGTGTGTGTGTGTGTGTGTGTGTGTGTGTGTGTGTGTGTGTGTGTGTGTGTGTGTGTACAGTATATATATATATATATATATATATATATATATATATATATAGTAGGTATTAGCTGAAAGTGGGCTTAAGTGGGCTTCCTGGTGTCCTGGCAGATGTTTTTGCCAATATTGTTTATTGACTGAAGAAGTTTGCATATAAAAAGGTATAGTTTCATGACAGTACAGTTAACTGGTCCAAGGTCAATTAAAGGATTAACATCTCAAGACAGCCTCAGGGCTTGTTTCAATTGGGGTCCCTTTGTTCAACTCATATAACATTGAATGACAAATAAAACACAGTACTATGCAGAGAATAACAAAATAATAATAATAATAATACAAACAATGCAGACTTAATGGTATATATGGTCATGGGGTAAGGATAGGCTTTGCTTTATTTTACCAGGTTTTCCCTCAAAGCGGTTTTGAAGGAAGGCAGGGATTTACACTCCTTTGAGGCCTTCGGTAGGGCGTTCCACATTTTAGCTTTTGAATGGGAAAGAAGTTCTTTCAGAATTTGTGTGCAGCAGTTGATGGCTGAGCTAGTGCAGATGAACATTTTCTGAATGCAGAGGACCTGATGAGAGTCTTAGATCAGATTACAATTGCTGATGTCATGAACATGAGATGACTGCCTTCTCCCTCTGATGGTATGGCATTGGCCTCTACTATCTGAAAAGCTACTTTCACATGTCCAAAGGTATTTTCTCTAGGGTTACATGTGACACCACCCATTCCTCTAGCATGGAATGGTCGGGGACCAACTAGTTCAGAGTTCAACTTCATAAGGAATCTGCTACACTTGTTCAACAACTCTCATGAACGTGTAGTGAGGTCGAGTAAGTATGTACTAAGTATGTACATTTTATTTGTATGGCACTCACAGAGAATTCACAAAGACTTTACATACAACAGAAATAAAAACACAGCATCAAGCATTCAAATGATTAAAAACAACAACAAAATCTAATACATTTTGTTTTCGGGAGCAGTTAGGGGTTAAATATCTTGCTCAGGGCCACTTCGAACCTTAGGCTTCCCAGGCGGGCTCACTAGCCATTCAACTAATACATCAACAACATTTAAGACATTCCACAAATGCTTGTTTAAACGGTATTGTTTAAAACACTACCATTTAAACAAGCATTTGTGGAATGTCTTAGATGTTTAGTTTCTTTTTTAGCCATGGTCGACATTTTCAAATGCTTATTTTCTTTAACTATAGGAGCTCGTCTGTCTGTTGAATCAGGTTTGACAACCTGATTAGAAACCTTTTACTGATGAACCCACGTTCAGCCCCACAGCTCCCGGACAACCTTGTTTCCTCCACCGCCATCGGTGTATGAATGGGTGAATGTAATGCACAATCAAGAATTCCAGAGGGTGCCCAGTGAAATCCCTCTGGTGTTTTTGTGTACAGTATATCTATGTGTGGCACACTGGCAGAGAGGATTTATATTTTAAAATCAAATATTGTTTTAAACGTCAATTACAATAAATCACCCAATTTGCAGCACTTACATCCTGCTCACAATTCTACATTCATTAAAATTCTGAACTTTGACTGGGGAGAGAGTCGGGGAGATAGGTGGGATATTGCTCTGAGTCTAATGATCGTTATAACAAGGTCCACAGGGTGTCATTAAAATGAATGTTGACATGGCACACTATCTAGAAAATATAAACATGGCACTTCATTTCAAAAAGGTTGCAAACACCTGCTCTGGACTATAATAATGAATTGCATTTTTATAGCGCTTTTCCAAGTGCTCAAAGCGCTTTACAATGGTTCATTCATTCATACATTGGGAAGTGAAGCGGCAGAGTGTGATCACAGATGAAGATTTTCAGAATGTAGAGGACCTGATGAGAGCCTTTGATCAGATTGCAATTGCTGATGTCATACATCTGGATTGAACATGAGATGACTGCCTTCTCCATCTGATGGTATGGCCTCTACTACCTGAAAAGCTACTTTCACATGTCCAAAGGTATTTTCTCTAGGGGCAACATGTGACACCACCCATTGTTGGAGCATGGAATGGTCGGTGGACCAACCAGTTCAGAGTTCACCTTCATGAGGAATCTGCTACGCTTGTTCAACAACTCTTATGAATGTAGTGAGGTGAAGTAAGTACTGTAGGCTATGTACATTTTATTTGTCTATGGCACTTCTCACAGAGAGAACTCACAAAGTGTTTATATACAATGGAAATAAAGTCATAGCATATGATTATCAAATGATTAAAAACTACAACAAAATCTACATTCCATACCTTTTTGTATTTGGGAGCAGTTAGGGGTTAAATATCTTGCTCAGGGCAACTTCAAACCTTAGGCTTCCTGTGCGGGCTCACTAGCCATTCATCAACACAATTTAAGACATTCCGCAAATGCTTGTTTAACCGGTAGTGTTTAAAAACACTACCATTTAAAAAAGCATTTATGGAATGTCTTAAATGTTTTGTTGTCCAGTTGTACGTAATATAAAGCACTGAAAACAATAAAAAATATAGCTGCAAGCAGCGATAAAGTGGCCAAGGCAAAAGCATCAAGGGAAAGCAAAGAAGACATCAAAGAGAAACTAGAAGCAGTGTTCTTCCGAACAGGTCAGGTGTTTTTTTTGGCCCACTGGTGACTCTATAACAGGCCAATGTGAGAAGGGTGGCATCTGTTCCTTGGCCTAGTGGGAATGTGTGTGCAAAATCTCACACACATAGCAGGCTGCGTTTGAGACAATTTGTTCAAAAAGGAGCAATCCTGCAAACCTTGGAATTCAATTTTAGCCAATTAGATAGAATATGATATCGGACAAATCCGTCATGATCACATCACTGTAGAGATACTGTGTACTGATTTGTGTGATTTTCTGTCTATAGCTGCAGAGCGAGATGAACAAATCTCAGTGAGAGTTGCAAGGGCCCCATAGCCTAGTGCAGTGTTTGTTATTTTTGCCTTTTTCTTGAGTTTTGCCTTTTGTTCCCGTTCCCGAGTTCTCTATTTTTAGATTTTTGGCAAAGTTTATTTTTGCCATTTTTGAATTTTGGGTTTCACTGTACAACTGCATGGTGGGGGCTGGATAAATAAAAATCTTAACGAGACACAAATTGCTTATTATAAGCAGACATGGCAACCCAGGTACATTCAGAGCCCAGAACGCCAACTACTGACACTTTAATGCAAGGACAACAGGAAATCAAATGATGTTTTTCAGGACAGCTTTTTCAGCCCCCGCCTCTTTCAGGATATGAACAGGATAACAGGGGCGGTGCCAGGAATAACATGAATATATAGAGATAAATAGTAATACTGAATAAAAGTACAAAGGTATTGGCATCAACTTGACATTTTTTGAAAATAGCAGATCTACAAGCTCACAATGCAATGCAACGCATGAGCATTTACTGGAGTAGCCTAGAAGTAAGACTATACAAGTGAAGTATAAAATACCTCAAAATTATACTAAGGATAGTATTTGAGTAAATGTACTCAGTTACTTTTACACCCCTGGCATTGTAGACCCAGATGCTTGTGAAACATGATAAAGAAATAGTCATGCAATAGTATGAATTTCAGTTTATTTACACAAAGGATTTGCAATTGCAAAATATTTGGCAGCATTATTTTCTGTAAGTGGCTAGCAGAGTCAGACTTAACTAAACTTAAATTGTTTTTATTGAAAAACGTTGAGGGGAAGGCGGCTGGGGGTCAAAACTTGGAACTTTAGGCGCTCACATGGGGCTGCCGTCCTGTGGGCAGAGCAGACTATGGATTCCAATTGGGGGGTGTTGGAACCCAGCCAGCCTAGGTGGGGGAGGCAGAGAGAAATGAGGTGAGCTTCAGAATAATTACAGTTGAGCCACAAGTTAGAGAAGAGGTGTTCAATCTGCCCGTTCCACACAGTTCAGAATAATGAACCCACTTACACTGCCGTTCTTTGGCTTCAATGAAGCAATCTGGGAGCTGGTACTGATTGTCAGCTGATTGTCAGATGGGCTTCAGGTGTGAGGCTGAGCTTCCCCTGCATGGTTTGAAACAATAAATGAATAAATGAATGCACTCAAACATCATTACTTTATAAAGAAACTCAAAGTCATTACTTCAAAATCAAATCAAACTAGGAATGAGTATCACTGCGGCTGCTTTTTCCTACCCATAACCATAGGTCAGACAGGATTGTGTCAAGTCTTTCTGCAGGCTCGCCATCTTTCAGATTCAGTTCTAGGCAATAAACCTGGCCTGGATCAAAGAAAAAGGCCAAATGAATAGAAAAACAACAAATTCAAATAATCTGCTGCACTACAGGCTTGAAACAAAATAATTCCATTAATCTCCCCAACTAGGCATTGGCATTAAACTCAAAATACATCAATTCAATAATCAACGTTGCAGCTAACATACAAGCATTACATTCCAAAAGAAATCGTTTAACATTTAGATACCAAAACCAAAAACAACATAACATTTCAGAGCACATGGTCAGCTTACCAAGTGACACATTGTTCCTCCATCATACACAGCCAGTGTATCGAGTGGATCAGGTAGGTATGTTCAGGTGAGGTAAATCTAAAAGCCAAATTATAGTATGGGTAAGTATAATGAATGAAACTGTTAGAAATTGGAATAGTTGTTGGAATAATGAACAGTGTACAGACCTGCAGCTGCTGCATAATGTAGCAGTGAGTAGCAGCAACCACCAGCACCATGCTGCTTCCAAACAATCTGAGAGGGGGGAGTGGCCTCAACTCAACCACTATTTATACCCTTGCTTAAGAAGGTTGCCATGTTTGGTCGGGTTGCCATGTTCAGTTGCAGTACCAGGGTTTTCACGGCAAAATGTTGTAAAATGTATTTTAAATGCATGAGGTAAGGCTTGAACAGGGGACTTCTGGAATGATAGACAAAGGCCTTACCAGGTGAGCTATGCACAGCTCTGCACAGTGAGAAAATATTACTTTAAATGTTTGTTTTAGAAGCAGAAGAATAATTTGCATAAAACCGCAAATTGATGAATTATTAAAAAAGCATGTTTCAATTTTTTAAAAATCCGATCTGACAGATCTTTAGATATTGGTCCAAAGTTCATGTAAAAAAAGTTCTGTGCACGTGACGCGAAAGTTCCGGAATAAAAGCGGGTTTAAGTGTTTTACGAACTGCTCCAAAAGGCGGAAAATCGAAGGGCGGAGCTTACTTAACAAAGACACAGATGTCTTCAACTTGAGTCAAGGCACGCGTGTAAGCAAGTTGCATGTCTTCAAACGAAACGAGGCATGACTTATGCCCCTTTAAAGTTTGAGTTTTCAAACGCTTGGTATAGCGCCCCCCTTTGGCCAATTGGAGTAAGATTGCTTTCAGTGATATTTGGACTAATCCTCTACATATTTGCCAAATGCCATGAACGTGTCACTTTGCATGTATGATTTAGAGGCAGAAGAATAATTTGCATATAACTGCAACATTGAGTAAATTATTAAAAAATAATGTTTCGCTTTAAAGAAAATCCGCCTAAGTTTTCAGACCGTATTGGTCCAAAGTTCATGTACAAAAAGTTTCGCGCACGTTACGCGAAAATCCCAGGAGGAGATACATTTTTACTGTTTTTCATATAATTCAAAATTGTGGGAGAGGTAAAGGTCAGAGGTCAAAAGTCAGAGCGTAAACGTTGTTCGGCATGAGGAGACGCATACGTGTATACAGGTTTCATTGCTGTACCTGAAACAGGGCATGAGCTACACCAGTTCAAAGTTTGCACTTTCGAAGGCTTCCTACAGCGCCACCCTTTGGCCGATTGTTGCGAGCTTCGCGTTTTAGCCGTTTGGCATAGTCCTCTGCCATACTGCCATGAACGTGTCACTTTACATGTATGATTTAGAGGCAGAAGAATAATTTGCATGAAACTGCATTATACGGTTAATTATTAAAAAATAATGTTTCGCTTTAAAGAAAATCCGGCCGCTGTGCGATGACCGTGTTGGTCCAAAGTTCATGTAAAAAAAGTTTCGCGCACGTTACGCGAAAATCCCAGGAGGAGATAGATTTTGACTGTTTTTCATATAATTCAAAATTGTGGGAGAGGTAAAGGTCAGAGGTCAAAAGTCAGAGCGTAAAAGTTGTTCGGCATGAGGAGACGCATAAGTGTATACAGGTTTAATTGCTGTACCTGAAACAGGGCATGAGCTACACCAGTTCAAAGTTTGCACTTTCGAAGGCTTCCTACAGCGCCACCCTTTGGCCGATTGTTGCGAGCTTCGCGTTTTAGCCGTTTGGCATAGTCCTCTGCCATACTGCCGAGTTTCGTAAAAAGCGACTGCACGGTCTAGCCGCTAGAGCAAAAGTGGCGGAATAATAATAATAATAGTGATGAAGTCCAATAACAATGAGTGGCCAAGGCATTGCCACTTTGTGGCCTTGGCCACTAATAACAAAAACATTCTGCCCACTTGCACATGATGCTAGTGTCTTTATTTAAAAGACCAAGCATTGTCAGCAGATAGCTTCTTCTGGGAAAATAATCTATGCAATGTCATCAGTAGAAATAGGCCTGTCCTACAGTATTGCCAAGTGTTGTAGTATTCTTATTCTTGCTTATGGGAAGTTCTAATTGTCATCTTGTAGTTCTTTCAAATGGACAGTAAATGGATTCTTGAATAATCATACATTTGAAAAAAGAACGCAAAGCAAAAATTATCCGAAAATAGTAACATGTCTAGCCTAATGTAAATGTAAGAAACAAAAGAACTGCACAGATATTTGGTCAGTCCATCACATAGTGCCTATTAGAGCCATAGTTATAAAATTACCTTTGATAATTGTGTCAACATCAACATTTAAAGTAAACTCAGGATGTCTGTATATGTATCCAAAAAGTAATAGAAGGCCTTTTCAATCTGGCCTAACGTGTGACCATATCCCAGTGTGCCATCACAATATAAGAACCATGGAACAACAGCCAAGTCTTCTGACAAGGAGCACAGTGAATGCATAGGAATTAAGCAACAGTGACCAGTCTGCACTTTGACTGAAGTACTACTTTTCGAAAGAAAGAAAGTTGTGTCTTTTAATTAATTAAGTTTAGAGATTTCAACAGTTAAGCTACCTTGAGGTAACCTGACTGCGCCAGATGGTGGCAGTAAGCAGAGCGGTATGCTGCCACCATCTGGCGCAGTCAGGTTAACCTTGAGGGGATGAGAAAGATATTCAGGTGTAGGGATGTGATGGAGACTGCAGGAGGGGTTTTGAGGTTAAAGGAGTAGTTCACCCCCAAAATGACTTTTTTCCCCCCTATTGATTGCTCATGCCATGGAGACTTGAGTTCAATAATATGTTTTGTTTTTTGTCACATTATATTCCGGATGGGGACCCAAATAGTCGGAGACCTTAAGGATATCTCGCGCTAATCAGTCTAAAAGCGCGACATTTTGCACAGATGTAGCTCAGGGCATGCTCTAATGATTTAGCTAGGGCGCCCGAGTCGGCGACCTTCGGGGTCGCCACAGCGGCCAAATCAAGTTGGGCTCCCATCGACTTTCAATACAGGAGGAAAATACCCAGAAAAACACTTTTTTTCTGGGTATTTAAGTAGGATGTGAGGGGTCTAGCTAGGGGTTTGTCATGATGCTGAATCCACTGCAAGCATTTGTTTTGCACAAAAAACATTCCTTGGGCTAGAAATGGCCTCAGAGAACGATGCATATATGGGTGAGCATTCATGTTAGTCGGAGGCCTTAGGTTTTTTTATTCTCATGCTAATCAGTCCCCTCACATCCTACTTAAATACCCAGAAAAAAAGTGTTTTTCTGGGTATTTTCCTCCTGTATTGAAAGTCGATGGGAGCCCAACTTGATTTGGCCGCTGTGGCGACCCCGAATGTCGCAGACTCGGGCGCCCTAGCTAAATCATTAGAGCATACCCTGGGCTACATCTGTACAAAATTTGGCACTTTTAGACTAATTAGCACGACATTACCATGTCATCTCCCTAACGTCTCCGACTAAAATGCATTTGGGTCTCCATCCGGAATCAGTGCGGTTGCCTAAAATAAAAAGTGAGTTTCTGGAGCATATAAACAGTGTGCGGGCGTTCTTCTCCTTCCAGTACCTGATACCTTCATGTCCAGCACCTGGCCTGAATATAGGCTTGAGATGTGCACACAATTTTGTCTATGAATTAAAATGTATATGTTGACATGGCACCCTGACAATCTAGAAAATAAAAACATGGCACTTCATTTCAAATAGGTTGCTGACCCCTGCCCTACGCCTTTGGTGCTGAGGAGCCAAACTGCAAAACATTCATGACAACCCCTGAGCTTTAAAAATTGGAGCATTTTGAAAGTGAGTATCAGATGTTATGTTACTGAGGTGGTGACCTTTGGAATGGACTCCTCATCAAGTTCTACTTGATTGATTGATTGAAGACTTTATTAGAAGTTTGCATAGAAAAAGGTACAGTTTCATGACGGTACAGTTCACTGGTACAAGGTCTACTAAAAGGAGATCCATGAAAAGACTAAACTTATTTCCACAGGAAACCATTTAAGTATCTCATATAACATTGAATGACAGACAAATAGAACACAGTACTCAGTAGATATGTAAAGAAAAGAAAAATGAGAGAACAAAAAAAAGAGTCTAAACAAACAGTAAGTATATACAAAGAAGGGGCAGGGGAGGGTAGGGTTGGGCTAGGTTAGTTTTTTTTTACCAGTTGCGAACGGCTGCTGCCTGTAAGTGGTTTTTCAGGGCAATTTTAAAGGATGCTAGTGATCCACACTCCTTTATGGCCTTCGGTAAGGCTTTCCACATTTTGGTGGTATAGCAGAAAAAAGAGTCAAAACCAACAAAGGGTCACTTTGTTGGTTTTGACTCTGGGTTGAAAGTGATCTGTGGCGCTGCCTCTGGTGTTGTAATTATGGACATCCTTAATGTTTATAAAGTATTTTGACAGGTACTTGGGTATCATAGTGGTGTAGTGACAGTAGTGTTTCTACTGTCTGTAGTAGAACTAAAAAACATATTTCCCCTACCGAGAGGGGAAGACCAATCATGTTTTCTTCCAACATAAGATGCTCATCATTAGTCATTACTAATGACCTGCAAGTGGTGGAAAAAGTATTCAAATGTTTTACTTGTTTTAAGTATCAATACTGCAATTATATACTCTGTTACAATTAAAAGTCCTGAATTCAAAATGCACTTGAGTAAAAGTATGAAAGTATTGGAATCAAAATATACTTTAAAGTACCAAAAGTAAAAATACAAAATGTTTGAAAATAGCAGATAAGCTCACAAACCGTCACGATGCGACGTGTTGTGAGCTTGTAGATCAGCTATTTTCAAATAGCCTAGGTATAAAATAGGGCTATAGTGGATTAATGTATATGTTATACTATAATCATTTATAGGTGCAGTAACTATAGTAACTAAAGTTTTTAAATATTTTTTGTGGAGTAAAATAATAATAACTTATTATAATAATAATAAGTACAGTACTTAAGTAAATGTACTAAGTTAATTTACACTGCTAAGGACTATCAAAAATGATAGAATAGATGCCTGGGCTTAATACCACTTCAACTCTGGTGAAACGCTGTCCTGCCACTATGTCCACTAGAGGGAGACAAAGGATCTTCAGTCATTACATGTAAACTCCAGTGGGTAGAACAGGGCCCATATCCCCCATTTTACATTTTTAGAATCCATAGTTCCAAATCATTCATGAACAATTAGCATTGAGTCAGTGTTCATTTACATTTACAGCACATGCATTTGGCCTTCAATAATGGATCCTAAAAAACATGCTGTGTTAAGCGGCATTCATAATACAGACAGACCGACAGACAAGATTTGCTTGATTGAAAAATACATTTCAGTTTCTCAAAGTCAGCCAACCACACACTAGAATTTTCAATTACCTTGTAGAATATGGGCAAAATACAAAATGCATTTATTTCACTTTCAGCTTCTTGAGATCACACAAACCACATCATCTATCCTATTCAACAGTGCCTACACAAGTGTGTGTCTCAATATGAAAGCCAAGTTCAAGTATGCCAGCCCTGTTTTGAGCATAATGAATAAATGAATGGTTCATTTCAATACTGCCTGATCTGAAAAATATTCGTGCCTATCCTTTTTATATTTGTTACTTTTTTAACAAGAAATAAGAACTCTGAAGAAGATAAAGAAACATAACAAAACTAAACATGAATCCATAATGTAGGCGACGTAAGTAGAACCCTAATCTGTCCATCCAACATTCCATCAATAAACAAGTTTGATCAATAAATCCATCAATTAAACATTTCTGTATTTGTCCAGAATAGTCAGCTGGGTCTTTATAATAATTATGTTTCAAAATCTCAGGCAAACCATTCCATAGAATCACTCCATAAACAGAAATACACCTATCTCTCAAAGTAGTATGAACCCCCTCAACTCATACCTACCCCCTCCCTATCAATGACATTTTTTTGTATGTTGCCAGAGAGATATTATGTCTAGCTTGATAAACACTACTAAGACTCCAATGGCTTGAATCCAACATCCACCAGAGGAGTAGAATATGCACATCCCCACAACTTTTATACAGTGCTGGATCTAGGAACAAACAGTGAATAAAAAAGGCAATGTCCGCACACAACATAATGCTCTCCCGTCTTTTCTTTTATTTCACAACCAAAAACAAGTTTCGCCCAGCAGGGCTTTTTCAAGTTTACATTGGTATGGCATTTAGAACCCTTAAATGGGTCAGAGTCACAGTGGGTGTTGTCACTCAATTAATTAATTTAACCAATAGATCAGCAGTTCTCAAAAATGAGGTTCCACTCCCACAATAATTACATCAGTCAGGGGCCATACAATAAATATGAGCACTAGGTTAAAAAAAGATCACACATTACATATCACAAAGCATAGGCATGTTACATACAATACAAAAACATAGATATAAAAGTACAGGTTATATATAAATATAAACCCCCGTACACTAGGCATTTCAGGCAGGTACATCACAGAAATGGTCTAATATCCAAGTCCAAGTTCTAATATCCAAGTCCAAGTTCATACCAAAAGGCTTTAAGGTTCTAAGTAGTTCATAAATACAAAAAGCCTCCCTTTTAAGCAGGAGAGACTCCAGTCTCCTCCCCTGTGAGGTTTGTCTATGTTCTCCAAACCAATGTATCTTAAAGCAGATACATTGTGGCCAGCTTGCATGAAATGCATAGCCACTGGACTGTGGAGTTGTAATGTCACAGTGTTCGGTAATGTGCGTCTTAAGCGCTCTTGTAGTCATACCAACATATGGACATTTCAACATACATACTGTACACTACATGTGTTGTTTTACATGAGATAATCCCTGTAATGTCACATTATGACATATCCTAATCAAGCAACCAGATGAGGAGTTCAACATGATGATATATGGAATGTACAGTACTTGCATTGCTTTGATTGTTGTTTCAATGGCTTCAAGTAAGGCCTTTAGGTCACTCTTTGAAGTGAGTGAGAAGACATGTAGGAATGACATCGTAACAGCATGAAAGTTGAATTGTTCAAGTAGATTATCACAGCATTTGCGGTTGTATATCTGTATTAAATGGTATTTCTCTTTAAAACACTTTGTGTGCAACCCTAGACCATTTATAAGTTGCTTGATTCAATATTTAGGTGTATCATATTCTTTACATGTCCCCCTCCTATGAGCACATTTGACACAAACCCCTGGTAATGGTCCTTTAAATGTATAGAGGGGCCATGTTATTGTGCCGCCCTAATGCAGAAGGACAATGACAATCACCAGGAGCAGGTACATGTGTTTCAATGTGTCAAACAGGGTGTTGATGTTGTCTGAAGTTCAATGCATATATGGATGTCTGATAAATGTCAAATATTGAATCAATCAACATAAACATTTTCTGGGGTGCAAAAAAAAAAAACTTCCTCAGTCCCGGACTCCCGGTCGACAAATTCACTTTGTTAAGTGCAAATAATTTCTTCAGGACTGTCAATTTAAACCCTCTATAAAATGATATTATTATAATTGTGACCGTGGTCAGCTCTGTTGTTGGTCCTCTCTTTTTACTCCCTCTCTTCCACAGCAAATGTCTTTGCAGAAGTTAGCAGATTTACAAGCTCATGAGCTTGTTGACAGCGGTTCTCAAACTATGGGTTGCGACTCAAAGTGGGGTCGCCGGAAGGTGCCGTTGGGGTCGTGAATTGGCAATCAAAAAAAAGATTATAAAAGATTTCCCTCATAATATGGAGTTGTGGTATAAACAACGAATAAAGAACCCCTGAGCTTGTAGATCGGCCAATTTTGGGAAGCGTTCAAACTAAAATAGGGACTATGGGTATGGTTCAAGTGGTTAGCAGTAGCATGCTGGTGAATACTTTTATCCAAAGTGCAATACTTTAAGTGCAAATATATATTTTCTTTTTTTTTTTACAAATTACAGTTGGTTTGGATTTCTTACTGATCATACTTCTTGGTTAAAAGTGAAGATAAAACAATACATTCTAGGTCAATTAGGTCACCTAAAAAACGAACACAAGGCAGTGTGGCAGACATCTCAATAATAAAATTACATTGTAATGCTTGGCTTTGAAAGCAGTGCCTTGAGTCACACTCATACTGTAGCAATCTCTCGAGACAAGGGCAGGGACAGTAACAAGTGACCACCAGGTCTTCATGACACAACCTTCTTCCTTCCATTATGTCTTCAGTCATATTTAACTGCAAATAAAATGAAAAAAGAAAGCATTGTCAATTCTCAGGATAGCATTTTAGTCCTTTGAATGATGATAAAAAATTGCATTATCATCATTAATCTATAATAAGAGGAATTATTATTAGTTAGTCTTATGTCAAATCAGGATCAATCTAACATATTCATTGCATCACTATTGTACAAACACAAAGCAACTGTACCTGTTCAGGTCTGAAAAGGGTTCATCTCATCTGGTGTTCCCTGCTGAATGGAGAGATGACATGATTGGTAAGGGAATTCTCAGCAATATAACCAACCTAACCGACAATATACAGTATAACATGAATAAAATGTGGGTCAGTGGAAATCAATTTTCATTTTACCTGTGAAGTGTTCTTTCCCTGTCTCTGTTTTAGGTATTTCATAGCTACTGCTATAATACCAATGATGACAACTGCAGCCAGGATCGTTACGCCTACAATCGTTCCAATAGACACACCTAAAAGAGGGGGAAGATTGTAAAGTATTGTGCCATCTCCAATATCCCAACAAAACCTATAAATAATATTCTGCCCAAAGGAATGGCAAAGTATGTTGACTGTGCAGAAAGGCAACAATAGTGCAATATAACACTGACCTGCTCAACCAAAAGCAATCAAATCTATAATGTTAAACCTGACAAACTCTTGTAAGAAATACAAGGTCAGTACTGGTGATGTTGCAAAAGGGTATTTACACTGTTCCATGTTCAAAAGGACTTTCTATTTCCTGATCATGAGAATCATTTATCTTTGTTATAACCTCATATAAGACAGCCCAGTCCAGTCAAGTGGAATGACGGCCTACAGTCTCATAACAAAACAAAAGGTTGACTTAAAATACACATTTTCTCCCAAGACGCTTCAGTGATTTACAAAGGAGTACAGTAGAGCCGTGGTTCCCAAACTTTTCAGGTCGAGACCCAAAAGAGAGATTGGACATTTATTTGCCCGGGAGTCGGGACCAAAACTAGTTAAAACATCTACAAGCTCACAACGCAGCGTGAAACAACGCGTCGTGAGCTGTTTTCGTTTTACTTGTTAAACATGTGTTTTCTAATTTATGGAATTTCTTAGATTTTCTTTTTTTTCTTTCTTATTAATGAAAGTTTATTTTTTCATTAAAATCTTCATGAATGTTTTTTGAAAATGTTCTGAAATAATACAAATTAAAAACGGAAATGTAGGAAACCAAAAAGTTAAGGGACCCATAAAAATGTGTCCGCGACCCACAAATGGGTTCCGACCCCCTGTTTGAGAAACAGTAGAGCACTGTTTCTCAAACAATAGGTCGGGACCCACCTCTTTAGACATTTTTTTTCCCGTATCCTACATATATTTCTTTCAAAACATAAACAAAATAACACTTTCCATAAGTGTTTTTAAAAAGCTTAAAAAGTAGTTAAAACAGCCGATTTACAAGCTCACAATGCGAGGTGTTGTGAGCTTGTAGATCTGCCATTTTAACTACTTTGGGTCACAGGCAAACTTTTATTTGGGAACAAGTGCAATGGAGTACACTACTTGGTTTCTGCTCTATCTTCAGGGTGGTATAGGCCACATATGTGTCATCAGCAAGGCTGAGTTCACACATGTAGACACCCTCCAGTTTCACAGAGGAGGCGCTGAGCTGGAGAGCACCAGACTCAGACACACCCTTCACTCCTTCCTTCCACTGGTCCTGGACCAGAAGTAGACGGCTGGTGGAGGAGTAGCTGAGGATGGTCTCACTGTGGTTGAAGCTCCAGGTGACACTGAAGTCCTGCAGGGCAGAGCTGGGTGGCTTGCAGGGAATCTCAACCTCATCAGAGTCGTAGCCATGGACCGGAGCTGAAATGTTTAAAAGACACAGGGTGGCCCAGCTTTTAGAATGGGGCTGTTCTGAGATAGAAGGGACACAGGTTCCTAATCCCCCCCCCCCCCCCCCACACACACACACACACACACACTATTGGGTGTGGCATAACATCAAAGATGTTAATGTTATTGACGTTACTTCTATGTGGTACTACTACTACTTTTTGAACATATCTGCTGTTGCCTGGGAGGCTTATTTTGTTTATTTATGTAATACCATCTATTTTAACATATTTTATTGTTCAAAAATAAAGATTTCATTCATTCATACTCTAGCTGTCCTACAAAGTGCAGGAACTACGTTTTTGCACACACTGACTTAATTGTGTATCACAATGGTCAAATTAGCCTTTGTGATTGGGGGATAAACAATTACCTCAAGAACAGATATACAATTAGTATAATATCACTTATATGCGATTGCGAGTATCTAATTTGGCTGACCAGTTGAAGCACTTTTAGATCAGTGTTTTTTGCCGTAGTTACTGCACTTTGGCTTTGAACAAAACAATCACTTTCACAGTGTTAACGGTAAAACGCTTCTTCAGTCAGAAGTTCAAATGTCTTACGTAGTTGTCTCAAAGTGGTAGTCTTTCCTCCTCCCACCGTGCCAACAGAGCAGGTGTAATCGAGCTGTGAGTCGTTTGCTGTGATGGACAGAGTACAGCTGACATCATAGAGCCCCTCCGTAGTCTTGGTGACCGTGGTAGAGTTGTAGAAGGTGTGTTTGGTGGGAGGGCTGGTGGACCAGGTCAGTGTGGGCTCTGGGTAGATTCCTCTGGACAAGCAGGTTAACTTGTCACCTTCCAGCTCCATGGAGACTTTGTCCACTGAGGCTGTAACATAGTGAGAGGACGTTTTACTGTTAAAAGGGATATAGGGATATAGCTCATGTATTAGGAGGGCAGTATGAGTCACCAGAAAAAAGGATGGATGTTTTGGATGAATCTATCATGGTTAAAATAGAGTTTGAAGTTACAATGGGTTTGTACTTTAGGAAGGGGGACTTGTCTGATAAAATGAATATCAAATATCTAAATACTGAATCAAGCTACTTAAAATCTGTCCAGGGTGGTCACAAAAGCCTGATTAGATGATACATGACCAAAGGTTTTTTAGAAAGTGAGATATTCCTTTAACTGATTGTTTGTTCGTTGGTTGGGTTATATGACATTTTCAATTTGAGCTTTGGGCAATGGGCATTAGGTGCCAAAGGAAAACATATGTATTTTCTAATTAAAGTAGTGTTATTTAAAGTAAGTGATATTTTTGGGTTCAAACTAAATATATTTTATTTTTTGTAAATAAATAAAATAAAATATGAAATAAATAAGATTAAAGCTCTATATTTAATCAGTCAATACTCATTGCTAAAGTGTTTGTTCAGTAACAGAAGTTTCCCGTTGGCTCCAGCTCTAATACTAAACTGAAAACTAAACTCAGCTGGGCTGCCAATTTCATATAAACCCAATTTAGAACAATACTCCTATCTGGTCCAATACCATTTAGGAGAAGGCGCGCTCTCTGCAGGAGTCTTGTGGAGAGGTCTGTAGTTTCTTTGGGTGCGGATTCATGTATAACTTGAATTGAAGGGAATATCTGCACTCTCTTGAATTATGACTTTAAGAATTATTTATTTATTTATACATAGGCACTGCAGCAGCAATCTATCTAGAGAAACGGACGCGTTTCGGCCTATAAGCCTTCCTCAGCGTTTCAAACGCGTGGACAAAGTCATAATTCAAGAGTGCGGATATTCCCTTAATTTCAATATAAACCCAATTTCACAGGGGAACTCATTGTCCTGTAGGAGTTCTCTCTCCTGATTGGATAAAATTGGTATCCTGATCTGAAAACGCATTATCTGTTGAGTGTTTACTAAAGATGGACATGGACACCCTTTGTTACTGAACAAATACTATATAGCTATGATTGTTGATTGTTGTTGGGGGGGGGGGGGGGGGGGGGGTTCATTAAAATAATAATAATTTACTGCACTTTTATGTGTCAAATTACTCACCCAAGACAGTGACATTGAACCAGTGGTGTGAGTTGGGTGTGTTGAACACTTGTCCATGGTAAATACCAGAGTCATTGAGGCTGAGATCTCTAAT
Source organism: Nannobrachium achirus (assembly GCF_963921795.1). NCBI lineage: Eukaryota > Metazoa > Chordata > Actinopteri > Myctophiformes > Myctophidae > Nannobrachium > Nannobrachium achirus. Next base: position 63,230,331 of record NC_137810.1, on the reverse strand, counting down.
GATGAGAGACCCAGTCTCTGTGTCCAGCTGGACTCTTCCTCTGAACTCGTCCGTGGTCAGATGGTTAAGTAGCTGGCCATGAGAGTAAAAAGCTAGAGTATTTTCTTCTGTGCCATTTAACTTTGACCAGAGAAGGTCAGAACCATCGGGAACTTTACTAAGGCCAGTCTTTAGAGTGATGTTCTTCCCCAACAACCTGCTGCATTTCTTGAAGTGGTGGCGCCTGTGCTGCTGCAACTGCAAAGAGCACAGACAGACACAGACAGACAGACAGTTTCAAATAAATAAATATCCATCTTATTGAGCTGTTTTCATTGTGCCTACACTGTCTCACACCATAACTAACGGAATTTACAGACAGTGAATGAATATTATTTATTTTTTTTGCATAGAGCTACAAACTTTTGCGTCTTTAATCCAAATACAGGGAATGATTCGAGAGTGCGATAAAGTACCAGAAAAGTTGCTTAAGATACGTTAATCATGCAAAAAAAACACCATTTAAACGTTTTCTGATTAACATGAATATTATGGAGTTACATGTGTGTCTTTATTATAGAATGTTACCCCGGCCATCATCTTTAGCTTTCTGTAATTTAGTCTGACTTAACATTGCAGGGTGTAAAGGAGCAACACATTCTCACTCAACTCAACGAACATGTGTCTCCTCCGATACAGCTGAGCTGCTTTTGTTGACTCCTCTATCAAACATGATAGGAGAGACGCGCACACGCGCGCACACACACACACACACACACACACACACACACACACACACACACACACACACACACACACACACACACACACACACACACACACACACCGTTTGTTTCTTGAGTTTCTTGGCATTTGATGAATGATTTGTCCACCATTAGCCTATGTCAACTGAGCTCAGAAAGCATCTTCAAAATGTGTGGTTTAGTTTGTTTGTTTTTAAACATTTGAATATTGGTAGGCCTATATTTAGTCAAAAAATGCAGAATGTTAAAACAGGGCAGTCAGAGGTGATGGGAGGTTAGCCAGTCAAGCAGCCTAGATAATCCACAAGAGGGCGCGCGACACCAAATTATTGTCCAGAGGCTCGCCTCGCACGTGTGCCCCACCGCCAAGTCTATCCATGGTTTTAGCAGTGGACAGTGGTGGTACATCATCATCACCACCACAGGTAGGCTACCATAGGAATCTATCGGTAGTCTATATCGGTGGCTGCCTGTGCCTGAATCTAAACTTCAGCGAGTAGGCCTAGTTCAAACAATAAAGGACAGGCTATCATAATTTTGGACATTTCTTTACTACCTCAGATTAGGCTGCGCAATAGGCTAAGATTATATTTCCTAGTTTGGGTTGAAGAAGACTCAACAGGTGTCTAAATACCTTCTCCCAAGATGCGAGTTTCACTTGCATTAAATGTGATAGTTTAAGCGTGCAGTAGGCTACATGATTATGATGATTTAACAACCATATAAGCTATCAAAGTCCTATTTTGCAAACAAAATGAATGTCCGTTTATGTTGTGACCTGGCCACAGCAGTAGGCTATAGGCCTACCCATCAAACATAATGCACAGACATGTCAAGGCATGTTTTACAACCGGCGGCGGCAATAGTTTCTCACGAGCAACAGTAGCCAGCTATATCAGTAGCCTAAATATCCCAACGCACTGTTTGGTCTTTCCTGAATAACGGATTCTGGTCGCGGCAACCAATGATGGACATCCCGTTAAAAAAAAATAGGATATCATCAAAATAGTTGTGTGCTTGCATGGCTGAACTAACACAAACTAGTTCACATTGCAAACACACAAACAGTGTCCTATAAGGCTATAACGTCCCATTATCTTTGAAATATCCGGTTAAAATCGGTTTAAAATTAGTTAACTGATCAGTAGGCTATAATGGGTCATCCAAATTAAATGGTTTACTTACCCTCCAGGCAGACACAGTAGAGAACCACAATGGCAAAGCTGGAGGTGAATAAACCCATCACGTAATCGGTCCTGGAGATATTCTCTGTCTGTGTGCTGCTGCTGATGCTGTGCTGAGTGTGTGGACACTGTCAGTGTGGAGGTCTGGAGCGATCGGAGTGGAGGAGAGAGTCAGAGAGCAGGAGTGAGAGGCAGCGAAGCAGTGCCATGGGCACAGCATCAAAGGAGGAGTCAAAAATGGGAGGGACGTAGGGTCGTTTCACACTCAAAAGGCCCTTCCATACTTCGACCGAAACCGCCGTTTTCGGTCAAAAGGTCCTTTTCTACCATAAAATTATATCCCTCGGGACTTCTGAAAAGCATTGGACCGAACGAGAGTTCGGAAATTTGCACGTCGGAAAACACAACTCACCGAACATTTCGGTCGAAGTATGGAGAGGCCTTAATAAGGAACCTAACTAATTTCGGTTCGGGAGGGCTCCCCGACCCGAAATTATTTAGGTTTGGGGGGAGTTCATCCATACTTTCTTAACGGCTAGTGCCGAAGTCGCTTGTAAATATTGGAGGTCCGTGGCATGACAACGTTTGTGGCCGATGAATGAGCGTTGCAGGGCGGATACATATTTGACTTGCCCTCGCGCTGCACGCTGAATGACTGGAGGTCCAGTGAGTAGCAGCTCTAGTAGGCAGCAGCACCAGCAGGGTCTCCTCTCTCTCTCTCTCTCTCTCTCTCTCTCTCTGTGTGTGTGTGTGTGTGTGTCTCGCGCGCGCGCCTCCCAGCGAGAACCTGACAATGTATCCGCTCTGCGATGATCAATACACGGCCAGACAAGCATTGGAAGTCGGCGTGCCTCCCTCCCAAACGACCGCTGTTTCATTGGCTTCACAGCCGAGCATATGAACTTGGAGCCGGGATGAATGAATGAGAAGACACCGCTGAGTACCGAAATTAAGTCGGGAGGTCACAACATTTCGCCAGCACCGTGGAGCCGAATTTAGTCGGTTGACGCCCCCCTGAACCGGGGGATGCGAACCATATTTGGGTTCGCCTAGTGCCGAACCGAAATTAGTTAGGCTCCTTATAACGGTATGAATCGACCCGTAGGCCAACATCAGACGCATTCGTGTCATTTGACAAAAAAAATAAAATAAATGGCATTGGTTACAGTCTACAGTCTATGGTTACTGGTGGTTGGACGTTGTCGACTCGTCGTCGTTCTGTTAGTGTAGTTCTCCTAACAGGGCATCATCTGGGATACAATCCATTTTTTGTTTTGGGGCTTTTATGCCTATATTGATAGGACAGTAGACTGACAGGAAATGGGGGAGAGATGTCCGACGCCGTCAGGCATCCATGCATAGAGTTCATCCATGCCTATGTGGCAATGCCTAAGTGGTATGCGCCTGGACCAGTAGGCCAGCGGACATCACTGTGATGTCACCCATGTGATGTCACAGTGATGTGACATTTTAGAGATTTTACATTTTATGGCGAAGGCTAGGTGAGATCTGTCATGGGTGTATGGTTATTAACTAATCGACCGGGCTCAGAGAATCTTTTGGCATTTTCAGATATTTGCCCACCAAACCTCATCTGCAATTTCAATCCCACAATCTCTTTCCCATTTCCTCTTATATTACAGTAGTATCCAGCCGGGTGTTAACAGGCTATAATAACCCCCCTTGGCCATAATAACCCCCCTTGTAAAATCCATTAATTTGTCAGTGCTCTCTCAAATGGAGAGGTATCTAGTGTTGTGAGCCTGAGAATGAAATCCCTCACCTGTAAAAAATCTGAAAGAATTACTGCAAGAGGTGATGTCTTGCCACTGATCCCTTAAGGACACTGCACTCTGAAGAGATCTAATAAAAACCCAATTGTTTCCATATCAGTTGTTTGGTGCAGTGTTCTTAAGGAATCAGTAATGGGAAGACAAGCAAGTTTCCCCTGGAGGCGCATGCACGCATGCCACGTGCAGCCGCGCACACACACACACACACACACACACACACACACACACACACACCACACACACACACACACACACACACACACACACACACACAGGTAGACTTGCACAATAATACATGAACTCTGTTACATTATAAGGACATTCTTTCTCCCCTGTCGTTAGTGGATAGGTAGATATTAACAGTCATGGTTTCCCATCTCTTATCTACGCGTCAACTGTTTATCGAACACACACACACACACACACACACACACACACACACACACACACACACACACACACACACACACACACACACACACACACACACACAAACACACGCACACACACAAACACACACACACACTCACACACCAAAATAAGGGCAGATGTAAAAGGCGAACACATTGTTGGAGCCGAGGTGTGGTTCCCACAGTTGTGAAAAAACAATGTGAGAAAATTGTGTGTGTGTGTGTGTGTGTGTGTGTGTGTGTGTGTGTGTGTGTGTGTGTGTGTGTGTGTGTGTGTGTGTGTGTGTGTGTGTGTGTGTATAACAAGCTGTTGGGTCAACAAGCACGTAAGTGTGTGCTAACACACCGCAGATCAAAGCAAATATGTTTTGTAAGATAAGACTTGCTTCCGCTTAGACAGTGCAGGGAAGAGAGAGGAGAGAGAATGGGCAGGGGGGAGGCGAGCAAGACTAGCAATGTACCATGCCCTGAGACTCAAAATCAGTGGCAGGGGGGGAGGCACTGGGGTTCACATGGTCCTGTGAACTAAGCAAGTACAGCCCATCACAATTACCCACCTCAACTAATAGATGATATCTTTATTGCCCTAATAGTCCCAGACAGAGCAGAGAAAGGGAGAGATATAGCTGGCTATCATCTAATCCTATAGACCTGTATACATGAATTGTATATCATTGCTGTCAGGCTGAAAATTAGCAAAACATACTTTTCAGGAAATTAAAAGGGAACCTGTGCGCCAATGGATCCAATGTATTTATAATTTAGTCACAATTAGTCACTTGTTACTTGTTACTTCAGTGGTTCAATATTCATAAAACTTTCAAAAATAGCAGATCTACAAGATGTGACGTGTTATGAGTGTGTGGATAGTCTATATTTTCTTCTACTTTTGTTTGACACTGGAGTATGACAAAGTAGTTCATTTACAGAAAAAAAAAACATTATGTAGATACTATGTTTCTGCCCAAAAAGTGACAACATGTCACATGCTGTATCTTTACTAGATGTAAAGTGACAAAACCACCATGTGTAATCAGTGAACACAAAGACCTATAGTGGTGACAGGGACTAGATACCTCCTGAACTTTCCAATCTCTCAAGGGTGTTTTATCATAATTGTTTTACAGTGTCTTTGATGAGCAGAAGCCGCCATCTAATAAACAAATAATGAGTCATCAGTAATGGTCCGGAACTTGCTCTGACTGAATGCCCTGTTTGCCCTGGTAGCTTTTAAATGAGGCCGCCGCTTCCCCACATGCCAGAGTTAAAGATTAACAAGCCAAATAAGCCCTCTGTAAGGACAACACACGCAACCTCCACTCTGGAAACATCCCCAGCTTGGTGGGGATCTTAAAACAAAACAATTGTGCCTGTGTGAGGCTGTGAGCCCATATGGCAGCCTTGGCTTTGCTCCCAGGTTGGGAGTAACCAGAGCTAGAGCGCTGCCGGCCTCCTGTGTGCTGCCGGCCGGCAACTTAGATCCCCAGAGCAAATAAGTCATTGCGCTTTCTTGTGGTATGAATCCTTTTAGGTGACCTTATATCTGAACTGTACTGTGTTTTTCTATAAGCAAACTTCTAATAAAGTATTCAATCAATCACTAAAGGTTAACAACTGGACAGATAGACAGAGAAAGGGAGAGAGAGACAGAGACACAGGGAGAGACACAGGGGGAGATATTGGTGGGGAGACAGCACAAGACAAAGAGACAGTCAGACAATACTACAATGTAGATTTACTCTACAATGAAATGTCCTTTCTTGTCTCTGGTTTTGTGATTTCCTTATACGCTCTCTGGCCTTCAGTAATAGAAAGAATAATAATTAATAATGTAATAAATAATGTTGTATGATGTGGTGCTAATGTGGGCCCTGTTGAAGTTTCACTCATGGCCTCTCCATACTTCGACAGAACCGAACTTTTCGGTTGAAAAATAAACGTTTTTATTTTTTATCTTTTCCGAAAAAAAAGCGTCGGATGTTCATACTTCGCTCCTGTTCGGAGGGTTGGCACGTTGGAAGTTGGAAGCGGTGGCACGTATTGTGGAGGTTATGGAGGAGGAGGAAGACGAGGAGGAAATGTTAGAGGAGGCAGAGGAGGAGGAGGATTTTGCCCTGCTTTGTGCGGCTGAGGAGGAGGCGAGCACATCTAGCCGTCGGTGGTATGTCCGCCCGTCAAATACGACAATGCCCCGGGATGGCCTGTATCAGACTCTCGTTCAGGAGATGAGGGGCATGGACGAGGAGAAACATTTTGAAATAATGAGAATGTCTGCCAGTCGTTTTGACGACCTTCTGCGTCGTGTCGCGCCGCTCATTGAGCATGCACCGACACACAGTATAGTAGTTTTCGCGGGTCGCAAAGCAAAAACAAAAGCAATGTACAGTAGCCTCGCGTCACCAGGCTTTCCAATGTATAGTAGCTGGGGGGGGGGGGGGGGGGGGGGGGTCGGAGACACACACGTGATCCAACCGACCAATCACGTTTGCCGTTTCACCGAACCTGATTTCGGCGAGTGACAACATCTAGTTGTGCAAATTTCAGAACTATTGTTCAAGCATTCCAACTTTCGAGGAATTAAATGTTATAGTTGAAAAGGACCTTTAGACCGAAAACTGCGGTTTCGGTCAAAGTATGGACAGGCCTTCAGTTTCAGTGAGGGGGGAACAGTGTCGTATACAACCTGTGTTTCCTCCAAAAGGATTTCAGTGTGAAGCAGCTCCAATAGTAATGTTCTTACTGTTGTATATCTTCTGTGGGAGATATTGGATGGCTACATCTAAAAAAAAAAAAAAGGGAGATCTGGATGCTAAGTGCAAACGGGACTCGACCCCGAGAACAAGCCACCAGTGGACTCTGAAAGAAAGGACCCTGGCAGCTGATGAAATGAAAAAAAGTTGGAACCCAATCCAGTACGTTAATTACTGTAGGGAATGTGTAACGTGCATGCATGCATTATGTGTGCTTTGCTTGCACAGGAGCTGTTCACTCTACCTGTATATCAGCAACCCTCAAAGTGAATTGAAGCAGGGACACACACAGAGAGACCGCTGTTTTCTCCTAGGCAGGGATTCTCTTTGTTTTAGCTTTGGGGTGAGACATTAGGCCTACTGGTAGTCATGTAATATCTTTGGCCTTTTGCTTTGTTTTGTTTTGTCACTGCCAGGTTGTTCCTCTTCACCTCCTCAATGATCCTCCAAGGCCAACATCTGGGCTAGGGCATGCAATCCTCTTGGAATGATAGCCTGGCATTGGCTAGACTGATAATGTGGATTCACTCACACCTTCCTCCACAGTCTGGACTTGGGCCCATAGGGAGCGTGGCTAATGGCAGGCTATTGGACTGACACTTATGCAGTTACTAGGGGGTTCTTCACAGAGGGGGCATCGCCAAGGAACACAAATCTGTAATAGGAAAACAACACGTCCGTCAGATACTGTATCCAGCTTGTTGTTGTTCATGCAGAGCCTGGTTGCAGTGACTGCCAACACACCTGCTTTGTGAAATACCTGCATACACCCGAGGGAGAATGTACGGGAGCGTTTCACTGTTTCTATGTGTCATCTTTTCGACACCCAAACCTAACCCTTACCCTAACCCTAACCTCCGTGGGGTGAGTCGCTAGGGCTAGTCCCAGTTGGGCGGTGTCCCAGTTGGGCGAACAGACTGTAAAGCAAGCGATCTTCATCCCATTCATGCGTTTATCGTGCGCTTGCACGATAAACGCTTAAATATTAAATATATATTTATCGCTTAAATATAACGATTGCATTCACAACGGCTTCGTAACAGTCAGTGGCAGGGGGGAGGCACTGGGGCGCGAAGAGAAGGACCAAGGTCCGCTGGCCTTCGCGCCGCTTGCAATGTCATGGACAATAATTACAGTCTGTTCGCCCAACTGAGACACCGCCCAACTGGGATTTTCCCAGTCGCTAACCCTCCTGACGCTCCGTTGTCGAAATGATGGTCGTTCGAAAGAGCGAGATTTCCCCAAACGTACTGCCATGAAGTGGCTATCTGAGTCTGAACACACCAGCCCTCCCATACGGTATGTGGCTAATATTTCAGTAATGAATAGATTGCCTGTGTTGTCTTTGGCCTCAGGAGAGGCAGGTGGTATGCGCCACCAGTCAATCAAAAAACCCTTAGGCCTTTGCTATTATATCTCAATATCTGTAATCCACCAGGCAGTGACAAATATATCCCCTGTACCCTGTAATGGTATTTGAACAGCATAATTATACAGGTTCACGTTAACGGATCTGAGGCCAGAGTAGCATTATCTCTGTTTACATAACACAGAGCAGCAAGGCATGTATGTGGACTGACTTATCACTTCTTTATCTCCCGGTGGATTGTCCCTCCACAAAGGAAGAAAGTAACTAGAATGTTTTGTAGAAGACACAGCTGACACGCCGCAATCCAATATTGACCCAGCTAGACTATCCCACAATCCAATCTTAGAATTGGTTAGCCGTCTAGTAGCGGAATATTGTACAATTTATTTGCCAGGGAATCACAATAGTATAAACATGCACATAAAAGCATGGCTGACCTTTTCAAAGTCTGTAAATGGCAGGAAAGTAATTTAGGTTTACGTATTCCTCTGGGGGAAGTAATATGATTGAAGCACACTTGTCACAAAATCACACCCAAGTCACAGGCTGCTTGCTTGACATTGTTGAATAAGTTACCAAGTTCTGACTGGAAGGAGTAAGAGAATTTGTTGTCGAGATAGTGTTTAACTGGAGACATCCAGCACATCCAGAGAGACATGACGGTGAAAGGGACATGAACATGGATGTTGTGATTATGAATGATATTACGAAGGGGAAGCATAGACATAAATAACAATATAGAAGCCAAAATTGATCTCTGCAGAACACAGTAAATGGAACCCTCCCGGAATCACCACAGAAAAGCTTCTTTCCATGTGATATAGGAGCAAACCTCTGATGAAGTGCTGATTCCCTAATGTCATCCATTTGTCTGTCTATTAAAATGCTTGAGCCCTTACTAATAGGAGCATATCACTCCAGTTCTTAACTTATATCCTTACACTGGCTCTGTGTGTCAAATAATTGATTCCAAAATACTACCGTTGGTAATTTGGATGGTTTAGGGACAAATAAAAATGTTCTGATCTTGAGTGATAAGAACCATCCAGATCTCTCGGGTCATCTAGGCCTGGATAGGTCTGCTTTCTGTCCCTAAAATCAAGGATATTCTCCTCTCACTGCACTGGCTCCTCATTTCCTCCTGGACAGAATAAAACAATATCCCCTTCATTAAACCATCAATTCATCCACGGTAATTGCTCCCTCCTAGCGTTTCCCAAGGAATTCCTCAAACCACAAACCTCCACTTGCAACCTCTGCTCTGGAAACATCCCCAGCCTGCTTGGTCATGGGGATTTTGCTTCGGGGTCCGGGGATAACGCTCCTTTCCTACATTAATCCCCATGATGCTCTGGGCCCTGGGCGACTGGGCCTTCTGCTTGTTGTTGAAACCTTGCCTCGTCAGCAGTGTCAAAAGCAGAGCCTAGGCATGGTGTAGCACCGTAGTCGTTTGACAGGACTTTAGCATGACTCACCCTGAGACCTCCCTCTCAAAACACTAACCCTGCTGAGTGGAATCTGTGGTGATCTTATCTTGTGATCTAGCGCTGTCTCAAGCGCTGAGACAATAAGGCCTTATTTTTTTTTCTCAGCGCTTGACAGTGCTGAGAAAGAAGATATACAATCTCACTGTATATTATGTGCAGTTTGTGTATATTATATTAAGCACGCATTTGAACCACAGCATCCAATTCTTGGGGGAACATTAGCCAAAAATACAAATACAAGCTCACAATGCGTCACCTGGGACACATTGTGAGCTTGTATATCAGCTATTTTGGGAAAAATGATTTGGTGTAGACAGAAAAAAGCAATTCAAGTACATGTACAATTCAGGTCCAGTTTATGTGTGCGTGTGTGCGTGCGTGCGTGCGTGCGTGCGTGCGTGTGTGTGTGTTCATTCCATCCTATCATTCCATACTATCAGGGCACGCTATGCTGTTCTTTTCTCTTTGCCCAATAAGGTATCTCTCTCACTCTCTCATTCTCTCTTATCTCTCTCTCCCTATATGTGTGTGTGTGTGTGTGTGTGTGTGTGTGTGTGTGTGTGTGTGTGTGTGTGTGTGTGTGGTGCGTGCGTGCGTGCGTGTGCGTGCGCGTGTGTCTCTGTGACTCCACTTCCTGACCCCACTTCACTTTAGCGATTCTGCATTTGAAAGCAAACAGAAGCACCCTACTCCATATATCAACTAAGGCCTGTTGCCTTTCATTTTGCTGCTTCCTGCATGTGGAAATGATCTGCAATACTGTTTATTAACTGGAATACACATGTCTACTACATTCATATGTAGCACTATGGCTGTGTTGGAAAAGGTAGACAGGTAGACATATGTGTTGTCTTTTCATACAAAACAATTAATCCTATATCTATTGTGTGACTCACAGACTTATATAAGGAGAAAGGCTGATATTGCCCTTGTAATTGCTAGGGGAGAACGGGGTAAGATGAACCTCCCCCTGTATCTTTAAAACTATACATGAGTTGTCATGTGACCTTAATAAGAACACAACCATCATCTCCACCTGGCTGTGGGAAAGGTGGAAATCATATTTCTAAACAAAAAAGTTTTTTTTGCTGGTCGAAGTAAATTCTTTACTTTTCTAGTATAATGAGTTTTATGTTAAAGCAAATGTACCCAGGCCTAATCTTTTACATCATGCATGTTGGTGATATTCCAATGTATGAAACTATGTGATTCATTTAGATAAAGATCAGCCTGATGTGTTAAGTGAGCCCGGTTTTGTCGAAATGGATCAAAGATCAGACATACTTTGTTACAAAAAAAAAAAAAAAGTATTGTTGACTTATTTAGCCATGAGTCTTTCAAGTAGGATCCACAATTAGCCTTTTTAAATGGAGTTTAGCCTCAGTGGGATGGGGAGAAGCGGCCACACACGTCTGCATCCCACAATGGAAACATTAGATTTATGTTTGGGAGTGTTGCGGTCAAATGTTCCACTGTATCAGCTCATCTATGTTTTCAGTGCTCCTGATCCTGAGTCTTCGTTCCTAGTTTCATGCCAGCTTCCTGTTCTGCACTCCAAACAATAATGAATAGCAGTTATTCTGCCTCTGCAATCGGATGGACTTGAGTTTGTGGGTAAGAAAGGAGGAGTCAAATGGAAGTGACTTCAAACGCATTTAGCGTCATTTGGCGGGAAAGTCTTGTTTGTCCGAGGTCCCACGAGTAAGGTTAGGGTTAGGGTTAGGGTTTAGGGTTATAGCCAGGTTAGGGTTTGCATTCACCAGTTTGCATTCACCAGAGTCGGCAGGTTAGCATTCACCAGCCTCTGACTAATGGCACATCGAAACAACGCTACGTTCCCTCATTTGGTGATATTAAGCTACATTAAGCAATAACACTTTACAGTGTGGGTTGGAAATAGATGGGGGGGGGGGGTGTTCAGTTTTCTCTCACCTGTATTTTGCTTTCAGTCCATAAAAATGCTGAATGATGCATTTTTATGGACTGAAAGCAACTGGACAGTGTATCTAAGCTGACCTTAGATCCTGTAAAAGTCTCTGGCCTGTAGGAGAGAGGCAGACCAGCTGCACCTGGCTGGACAGACAGACAGACAGATAGACAGAGAGAGGGGGGAGGGGGGAGACAGACACACTTCCTCTCCCCTGAGGTGACACAACACTTATGGGAAATCGCGAAGTTATTATTTTCCAAACAAGCATTTGTGTCACAACACATTTTGTGTTGCATACCTGCAAAACCCATTCAAGGGACCTTAAAAAACACCTTTCTCCACCACCAGTTGTTGTTGCGAATAAGACACATACAGTACATACTGACATACTGATGACAAGCAGTTGAACCAGTTTCAATTATGAGTCTTAAGAAATACATTTAGCTGAATGTTGACTATTGCTTTGACACAACTGGAGAAGTAAACAGAAATGAACGGAATCCTCACAGAGGCATGGTTGCCTTGGTGACACTCGCCGTGGTGGACTGCAGAGCGTTCATTTTGCCTCAGGCAGTGAAACACTAGCCGAAGCCTGGTAAATACAGGAAACAGTAAGGAAACATCAACTTCTTGTGGCTTGTGGGTGGCAAAGATTCCATTTCGCTTGTCACCCCACCCACCCACACACGCACGCACGCACCCACGCACGCACGCACGCACGCACGCACGCACGCACGCACACACACACACACACACACACACACACACACATAGCCATGTTCTGTGAACCTACTGTACGAGTAATGGTAAAACTGTATTGATTCTACAGGCTTGAGTACAGTCACTTCAGCTGCCCCTTCTTTTCTTGGGGAGAGAGGACAGAGACAGAGCGAGAGGGGCGGGATGGGAGTGCAAAGGGAGGGAGAGAAAAGAAAAGAGACAGTCAGGTGTGCTCTGTGATACCAGACGTCATAAGACACAGAGCGTATCAACTTTCACAGGTGAGAGAGTGGTATGAAAATGGACACCTTCCCCCGCCCTTCAATTACACCAGGCTATTACAAACACTTATCGGCCCGTGCCATCACAAGAGGATTTGTGTCAGAACCACCAGATCACATAGATAGCTTTGATAGCCGCAGGCTTTTTCATGGTAAATGGTAAATGGTGCATTTATATAGCGCTTTTATCCAAAGCGCTTTACAGAGATTGTGCATTACATTCACCCATTCACGCACACATTCATACACCGGTGGCGGAGGAAACCATGCAAGGCACCAACCTGCTCACCGGGAGCAACGTGGGGTTCAGAGTCTTGCCCAAGGACCCTTCGACATTAACTCAGGGGGAGCCCGGATTCGAACAGGGAACCCTTCGTGCTCTAATAACGGTTTCCGTACCCCTGAGCTATGCATGAATAATAATAAAATGTTGTCCCCACTTAAATAAATATATCACCCTTCCTCTATTTTAACTTTGATCAGTCTCTCTTTTTTGCTTAGTTTTTTTTACTTTGGAACTGCATTCTCCCTTTTTCTCCTGCCCATCCAAGACAGGCGAGACTATGTGCAGAGGGGACCTTGTAAAAACAAGACTTGTTTTAATATTGATACGGGCTGTCCCAGGCTTATTAAGCATGCTGCTAGCCTGCTACATTAGTAGTCTATGATCACCCTACTGTATATCCAAACATTCTTACCATCACTTGCCTTAAATGGAATCACATGATGTGAGTTTCCTAGAAGTGTGTGTGTGTGTGTGTGTGTGTGTGTGTGTGTGTGTGTGTGTGCGTGCGTGCGTGCGTGCGTGCGTGCGTGCGTGCGTGCGTGCGTGCGTGTGTGAGCCTACTCCTGTAAGAATATAAGTGTGAATTTCCATCTGTGTGTCTCACCCGACACCCAAATAGGTGGCAAAGGTGGATTTAATAAAGGCAAGGCCAGAGGACTGATGGCTAGCTGTGTGTCTGAAGTGTTCTGTTCCCTCTCTGCACCAACACCAACACCACCAACACCAACACGTCCCTCAGCTTAGCTCTATCCACACCTGGCTCTGCTCCCAATACAGATCAGGGCACTAAGGTCTACCCCACACTCTCAACCTCTTCTTTCGACTCTTTTCTTTACCACCCCTCCTGCTCTCTACCGCTTTTTTCCTCTGTACGCGTCATGTCTCAGCTCATATATCTCCAGCAATCATTTAGAGCAGGTCTGGTGGCCGCCACCACCACCGACACATGCACCAGCGCCTGGCAGCCTCACCTTCTCACCCTCACTCCCTCTCTCCACCTCCCTCCCCCTGGGGCTCACCACACAACTACATACAGGACTGGACCCTGTTGCACCAGCTACAGTACTTCTGTTCTAGTTCAAATGTAGCTTAGTTTGAACTTAAGGGTTGGAGTTAAGCTTAAACATAACTACGGTAGTTCTAACATAGGGTTAAGATAAAACTGTACACACCTACAGTATGTCCTACCTACAGGGTGTAAAGCCTTGGGGAAACCAACAATTATAATACAAGGTACTAGTATTAGTTACAAAGGTGAAATACCTGTTAAAAGTGTTTTATTATGTCCTGGTTGTATGTCCAGTAGGATGAACAACACTGTGAGGAAACATCCAATTCGATATGAAGCTACCGTAAGTCCACTGAACAGCACAGTTGATCTTGAGTGAGGAGGGAACAATCCCAGTGAGAGTTTGGCTTACTGTATCTGATATGGCTGTATCTGATATGGCTGTATCTGATATGGCTGTATGTATCTGATAATGGCTCCCAATCAAAAGCATTCTTCCTCAGAGAGTTTCAGTTCATTGAAAAGTCCTGGTGAATATCAATAATCTTGGAGTTAGTTGTCACTGAGATACAACTCCCTTTCAGGCTGAGTTACAGAGGAAAAAACAGGCAACAAGGCATTCCCAATGCTAGCCATGTTTAAAAGGAACAGACGGGTCAAATCATCCATCTTTTATAATGAGTTGTCTGCAGTTCCTCTAAATCTGGTGAATCCCTGCTTCTCTGTGTGTTTTCCAGGGCAGGAATTTCAGGGAGGCCATGAAGGCCATGGCCGTCGTTGCCCCTCAGTTTGGTCTTGTGCCCCTCCAAAAAATGGCTTGCGCTGAGGCCTTAATGCGGCCTGAGGCCTTAATGCCCCAGCTGACTCTACCCCTTTCACCTCTGTCTCTGTCTTGCAAACATGTAGACACAGTGTCTCTTGGCATTTGGCCTTTGTGCCCTCAAACAATGGACAACAACAAAGGCCAAGTGGCCTTGCCCCTAAACTGATTCCAGGCCTGGTGTTGTCTGAAGCTTTTATTGCCATGTCACGGATGCAAGGCTACGACGAGGATGGCTAATTTCTGTTTGATCAAGGACACAAAGAGCAGATGCACACACATATGCAAGTCTGCAAGCAGTAATGTGTGAACCCACAAATGTGCGCACACAAGTGCATACACACACACACATGTACACGTAAAAACATGCACGCACGCACGCACGCACGCACGCACGCACGCACGCACACACACACACACACACACACACACACTCCTCCACTGTCTTATAAATACATCTTTTAAAATTAAAAGACTCTGGCAATACTCTGCTGGTCCCCAGGGGATCGGGGTGAATGAATCAAAAAACAATAAAGCTATCATCATAGAGGAATAGATGACCAGGGGACGATGCATCAGTGAGCCGATGCGTTGGCATGTACCATTTACTACCTCCTCCTACTTCTACACAAACTCTTGAGATTCTCAACCTTTTTTAAATGCAAGCATACCCCAGTTTGATATGCCTTTGGGCCATATACCTCTATTTGAAGTGGGTTTTATATTGGGGATCCTAATTTACACTCTAAATGTCAATTTAACTCTGAGAGTGTACAAACTGCATCCCCAGTAAGTATACACACACACACACACAATAGTGTGTAGACACAGAGACAGTGTGTGGGAGGTAATTGTGGTCAGTGTGTAGAGGAGAGGAGAGGAGAGGAGAGGAGAGGAGAGGAGAGGAGAGGAGAGGAGAGGAGAGGAGAGGTACGCTCTCTGGCCTTCAGTAATAGAGAGACATAATGTTGTATGATGTGGTGCTAATGTGGTCCCTGTTGAGGTTTCACTCAGTTTCAGTGAGGGGGAACAGGCTGGTGCTGTAATCTGGTTCAGATTACAGCTCAGGGAAGAGCGTGGCGAGAGGAAGGGGGGGGGGGCGGGGGGGTGAAGAGACCTTGCGCCAACTCAGGCCTGTCAGCTTTCATTCAGCTGCTTCCTGAACTGAAATACACATGGTTACTACAGTACATACTGTACGTAGCATTATGACAGCGTGTGGTAAAAGAAGGAAAAGAGTCTTGTCATGCAAAACAATTTTAATGTTGATGAGTCACAGATGTCTTACTGTAAGGAGAAAGGGCCTTGATCACTGCCTATTATGTAGTACAGTACAGTACAGTACAGTACAGTACAGTACAGTACTGGGTTAGGGTTAAGGTTAAGGTTAATCTATGTTACAAAATAGCTCATTTTACAGATTTCTTATTTGCTTGGATGCATTTCTTGAAACTCTACTAACCTCATTCTTTTAACAGTGCCTCAAAATCCTACTCCTGTCCATTAAAGCTGCACTATGTAACCTTCCTGTTCTACCCCGGGTCTCCTGCACAAGTGCTGAGATTTTTACTACTGAGCTAACAGAGCCTACCCCTTCCTGCTTGCTCAGGGGAGAAATGTAATTTTGACCCTCAGATCTAAATGTCTCAATAGAAGAGCATTGGAGACCAAATACAACCACTCCAATTGTGCAAGTTATATTGTATTAACATACTGCATATCATACAGATTGGGCAAAATAAATGTTTTATTCTCTAAAGAAAGAATATTACATATTATGCTATGCTTTAAGGCAATTAGCAATATACTGTTTCACTTCTCATTGCATCTACACTATGCTTGCTGAATTGAGCAGACCGAAATTCAGCTTCACTCTAAGAAAATATTATTGGAACACTTTAAATTCTAGGCCAGTGTAATAAGCCTAAACTGACTACATCCACCCACCCATGATGCGGTGGGAGAGTGTGGTCTAGCCAATACCAACTCAGGACTCCTGGATCGCTGCCCTCCACACTCTTCTATCTAACATCAGGGTCTTGAGCTTGAGGTGTTAGCTGTAGCGCCTTTCCTGGGTTTGCCATAGGTTTAAAAAAAATCCCACTTGAGCCACAACAAGCCCTGTGTTTGATGACTAGGCCCCAAACCACTGTAGGTAAACAAACGTGAACATAATGGTAGACCTAGAATCACTCTCACAGGCCTCCAACACTGTGGCACGTGGCCATTAATTCCACCACAGACACCTCCTACACCCTTAAACACATTCAATCTTCAGTTATGACTGTAGCTTGAAATGTAATCCTAATGATTATGAAAATGCCTACCTCATAAGTCATTTCCCTCTGTGTAATAAAAATACATACAAACTACAGTATAGTATGTGTCCTCGTGGTCTGTTTGTGTTAGGCTGGCATTGAAAGGCTGTGGCTGTCTGTGTATTTTCCACAGCTGCTGGAGCTTTATCCCAGACATTCTATTGTGTCACTCAGCCTTCTGTTACCGGACACTACTTCCTATTGAAAGTCTACACACTCCACTTTTATAGACTTGGAATAGGCTACACAGGTTGTCTGTCTCCGCCCGTGTGAACATTCCTTCTTCTTTTCCCACACAGTGGAGTCTATTGGTTGAAACTACTAGACCGATCAGTAACACATGCTTTCTAGGGCTGCCAGTTGGCCAAGTAAGGCACTTAACCAGAACCAGACATCTGTACGAGTGCGGTTATCTTTATCATGCTGTTGCATTTCACATTCTTACACGCTGTTAATTAAGTGGTATTTTAATGTTTTATTTAACAGGCCACAACAGGTGTGCTCTCTGGTCTAAGCAGCACAGGGGCCCTCAAGGGACAGTCAGCTCATCCCTTTTGTTCACTCTGTACACAAATGAGTCAGCTCACAACTCAATCAATGTTCAAGTTCAAGCTCATTTATTTGTTTGTCCCCGAAGGGCGATTTGGTATGCAGCAAAACAAAAAAGCAGACATGAATCACAAAGAAGACATAAAAACACATATAACAATAAAATCAGGATAGCGGTTTAAGGTATCAGTGCGTGCTGGTAACCCAAGCAGGGCCAAAGTAAAATAGCAGCAATCTATAGGCCAGGCAGGGCCTAAAGTAGCATTCATAGCAATTCAATACAATTACAAAGATGTAATTAAATCGCACAAAGAAGCAACATATTACCTCCTCCTCACATCTGCATTTAAAGCCTGTATAGAAGCAGGCACAAAAGAGAACATATTTGTCCTGTTTGTTGTGGCCCCTGGAACTTTCAGGTGAAGGCCAGAAGGAAGCAGCTTGTACTCAGAGTGTATTTTCTTTATTGTTTATGTTTACTCAGAGGTATCCTAATCCTGTGGCTAAGATGAAGGGATGTGCACTTGTCACACTCATCAGAACAGGTTCATTTGCCCAACCCTCCTGCTCCTCCTGTGTTTGTTAGTATGTCAGGAATGTACAGGGAGAAAGGGAAGTGTTATTCATTATAGAATTATCAAGGTGTCAGCATGTTGAAAGGTCACACGCACATATACACACATGCACGCACACACGCATGCACGCACGCACACACACACCCACACACACACACACACACACACACACACACACACCTCACGGTCACGCCTGCTGCCAATTTAACCTCAAATGGGCTGCTATCTCCAGTTATTTACCCGTGGGGCTGTACAGTATAAACAGACACGCACGCAATATATGTGCACAGACAAACAATGGACACATAATGCTCGCGCTGCCACTGAAGTAAATTACAATTGCTGTGAAAATTCCTGGCAGGCACTTAAAACTGCCCTTCCCAAATCCAGGAGGCTTCTATTCCCCTCATCACTTCCCCCCACAGAGAATATCCTGTGCACCGACCCAGCAGCCAGATATTTCAACCATCCAAACCACAACATGGCACACACCAGAGGCCAGGCACTACAGCAGGGTGGGGACTGATTTGTCTCTCTGTTTGTGTTCGTTTGTTTGCTGGATAAGTTGCTGGTGTCCATAGCAACCTGGTTGATGTCAGTCTGTGCGTGCGTGTCGTGTGTCTGTGCGTGCGTGTGTGTGTGTGTGTGTGTGTGTGTGTGTGTGTGTGTGTGTGTGTGTGTGTGTGTGTGTGTGTGTGGTGTTATGGTAGGAATGCAAGGAGAGAAATCGACATTCAGAAATCATTCGAGGTGTTGGGTTGTTGGACAAATAGTTTTTCCTCACACTGATTTTTTTTCCCCAAACATACACAGGTTTACCCGGCCTAACCATCATAGGCCTCCGTCGGTCAGGGTTGACCATGGTTTGCACATCCTACAGGTCTGGTCTGGAGCAGCGTCTCCTATTACTGAAGAGCCCTATGTGGGAGTGGCAGTCTCGGTCACAGAGATTGCATAAAATGTATGTGGTGTATGTTGGTCTGTCTGCGTTTTGTTGTGCTCTTTTCTTCGGGCCCTCTTGTCTTCCGCTACGTCTGACAGTTTCTTTCCCCCTGTCATGAGGTGTGTGGTGCTTCTCCACATTGCTCGGTCAGACGCAAGAGCTTCCTAGGACTTGGTTTTGTAAAGGGCCTTCATGTCTCTCTGTAACGCAGGTGGGGATGGCCTGTTGTTCTCTTTCCGCGTGCCAGTTCAACATAGAGGAGTTCTTTGGGAATTAAACCATCCTCCATATGATGCACATGGCCCAGCCAGCACAGTCTGCGCTGTCTGAACTGTGTGTACATGCTGGGGAGGCCAGCATGTGTCAAAACATCAGTGTTGCACACTTTTCCTTGACAGGATATGCCCAGGATGCGCGGGAGGCTTCTCAGATGGAAGGAGTTGAGTCTTCTCTCTTGCCTGGACATATAGTTTGTCCAAGTCTCGCTGCCATACAGTAGCGTGCTGACAACGCAGGCGTTGTACACTGCCATCTTTGCTTCCCTGACCTTTGCTTCCTAAGATATTCATCAACGATGGACAAGACCAGGTTTGACGATCCATACTGTATGTATGGGGACAAAAGAGCCTTTGTTGTTGTGTATTCATCTGACCCATGCAGTGACCAGTTGTGGATACGATGAGGATGATAAATGTGCACACTGAAAAGTTTGTATTGACTATAGAGCAGCACATTGTCAGCACAAGATCCTCATGAAGGCACAGGCCTGCTTGTGTGTTTACACACCATGGGCACAAAGGCGGGGACACAGACTGACTAGGTTATCAGTCGGATCGGCTGTGGGATGTAGGCATCCTGAACACAATTAAAGCCTTTTATTTAGGTGCTAGTTACATCTACTGTAAATAAAAGGCTAGCACCTAAATAAAAGGCTTTAACTGTCCGAGCTGCTCCAGTGTCAAATTGCTTCTGCAACATTCCACAGCACTCCTTTCACACAGCCACTGAGACTGGCCACAGCCACTGAGACTTTTGAAGTGTGTTTGTGCTTTCTTTCTTTCCGTGGGTAAATCAGTAAGAGGCCCCCCAGACGAGATCAGAACTCGGATCAGATCAGAACTCGGAGCCGGGGGTTGATCGGTGTTCATTTCAAACGACAGCGATCCTCTAACTTGAATTCGGGCCCGGTAGGCCTATATCCCGTGTGCCAAGTGAAATATCTGAGACCATTACAAATGAGCCAGATATCCTGGATGACCACCCCTAGCGATCTCGGGCCAGAGTTGATTGGGGAAAAAGTTTTATTTTATTTTTTCTGGCAGTTGATTGAATAAAGAAACAAGGCTCCAGCCTCGGTTCTCAAACTATGTGTCCCGACCCAACGTGGGGTCGCGGAAGGTGCCATGGGCTCGCACATTGACGACCATACTACTGTGTACCAGTAAGACTCCCTAATCGGGAGATAAGCGACCGTAGGTCACTTATCTCCACAAATAGGGCAAAAATGTGTTCTGCCAAAATCTTCCTGATCCATGTTGATGACATGAGTGTAGACATACTGTGTAGTGATTTTCGTGATTTTAGGGCAAAATCTGTAGGAGCAGTGTCCAAAAATGTGTTTTTAAAAATCGGCCTGGAGGTGGCGCTATATGGGAGAGATTCATGTTGATGGGATGAGTGTAGACATACTGTGTACCGATTTGCGTGATTTTAGGGCAAAAATTGTAGGAGCAGTGTCCAAAAATGTGTTTTGCAAGAATCGGCCTTGTGCGCTGCAGTGGCAGGGGGTCCTCCACTGGGGGCGCCACCACTTTTGCATCCGTTCTGGAGCACCAGGAGTCGGTGGTCCCCGGGAATTCCCCGTGAGCAGCCCCGTTGGGGTGGTCATTTGGTCATGTTTGCGCATTTGGTCATTTTTTACATCTGGGGGTCCCCCAGGGACCTGGGGGTCCCTGGAGCTCCGGGGGTCCTTGGAGGTTGTAGTTTGGCAGCCAAGGAACGTGTGTGCAAAATTTGGCATGGATCGGGGCAACGGTTGCGGAGATATAAGCAGGGAAAAAGTGTGACGTGTGACAGACAGACTGACAGACAGACTGACAGACAGACTGACACTTTGTGCAGGCCCAGCTAACAATTTTCCCGATATTTCTGACGTGAGAACGTCGTGACGCCGCCTCGCGATCGCCATTAGCGTGTCGTTCGCCAGGCGTGTTACGCTGCGCTGACGTCACGTCCTTGATCAGCGCACGGCAAGCTTTACGCCAAGCCTCCAGATGACGTCACTCCGGCGGAGCCCGGCGTGCGGCGATAGCGAGCGAATAGCGTGACACCGTCGTATAGCAACATCATTATGCCCCCCCCCCCCCCAATATTGTGTACCCTCCTCCCCTCCCTTCACCCATATTTATACAATCAGTTGAGGCACAGACATTAACTTCGTTTTCTTCTTTTTTATTAAAATGTACACAAGCAACAAGCAATCACAATTATGTACAAGGCAGGATGATATATCAGTTGTACTGATGTGAATCTCTTATTTTGTTCATTTGTTTACAAGTGCTTTACAACTACTGCATAGTACTGTCTGTCATTCAATTTTATGAGTTAGAGCAGTGGTCCTCAACCTTTACTGGCCGTGATCCCCAAAATAATCATATTTTAACTGGGGGCCCCCCACCCACGAGCACTAAGAGTTGACATTACATTTTGTATAACACGGTTCTACTAGTCAGGTTCACTATGTTAATAAAGGTTTATTCGTTGGATTTTTTTGGAGATTTGTAAAACTATACATTTTTGGAATCTTCAGAGCATGGGGAATCCAAAAATCTTTGTTTGCATTTGCACAGACACCTGCAAAGCCGCCATTTTGGACGTTCAAAATGGCTGACATAAAATACATAATTTGTGCTATCTTGGCTTCTAGACCACCCAGAAACTTAATTAAACATGCTAATCCTATGTTTTCTGGGTCAAGGAATCAAATGAATGAATGATGGATGTAAAATGTTCTGGACCCCCACCCCCTTTCTGGGGGTTATCTATTTTGGGACCTCCCAGAACAGTACGCCAGCCAGTTAATGTCCGATTTTCATAATATAAGAGTTGTTTTGTAGGTTTTAAAGCATCCCAAGTTCATTTATTCGACTTTTAAAGCAGCCAGAATAACCTTTCTGACTTTTGGTTGGGGTCTTTCCTCACCTGGGACCCCCTAGACAGACCCCTGAGCCTATCTCAGTAATCGCTCTGCTCCTGCTCCAGAACAATGTTAAATTAGATCGAGTGCATAATTGAAGCATAAAAGTTGTTGTAGCTGGGCTCTGAAAACAAAAATGAGTAGTAGCAAATACCAGGAGTCTTCCACAGGGGGTCCAGGACCCCTGCTGGGTCCTGAGAGTTACTACAGGGGGCCGCCAAATCTTGATGGGATCTTTATTTATTTTTTACATTTGAAACCCTAACCCTAACCCTGTATCCTGGGTTTATTGCGACCATAGGTACTATCAGAACCGTCACATCTTGACCGTATCTGTCTGTCTGTCTGTCTGTCTGTCTGTCTGTCTGTCTGGACGGGTAACGTTTTTTTTTGTTGATTGACTCTCACACTCTGACTTCCCGCTCTGACATCACTGTGATGTCAGGGGAACCAAATCCCCTTTATGCCCATTATGGAGATCCCTGTGATGCCAGGGGAACCAAATCCTTTTTATGGACAACTAGGTAGTCATCCGGCACAGCTCATAGCTGTGAAGCCGGGAGGAGTTCAGATTGTCAGGTTCACAGGAGGGGAGGGGCGCGAGCAAAGTGTGGTAGAACAGGGGAAGGGCAAGGGCCAGACCCAGAATTTGACATAATGAAGGTATTGCAACTTCTCACTTTGAGAGTGCAGAACAACGTGTCCATGTATTGCACTGCACTCACACTGTCAACACAACACACACACACACACACACACACACACACACACACACACACACACACACACACACACACACACACACACACACACACACACACACACCTCTTTGTTATTGTCACCCCAAAACCCTCACTCTATCCTCTTAACCCTCTAAGGCCCACTGTTGTAATATTACAACGTTTGTAAATTATCCAAAAAGAAAGGTTAAAGAGCCCATGGTCAATTATGCCCAAAAAGATTCACTACAATGCAGTCATCTCAGACATGCAGGATCTATTGTCTTCATCATTGTCATCTTCAAAGTCCAACCTTATAGTGTTGACACAGTCTCCCCCATGGAGTGAAAGGCAGGCTATTTGGGCAGCTGCACCGTCCCTTGCAACCTGCTTTGCAGCCATATTTGATGAGCTCAAGTACTGCCTTTGGAGCAGGGAGGGCAAGACACCTGGCTGGAACATACCCTCCACTCTCTGAATACCATCTATTTTCTTCGATTGGTGGAAGCTCAGGGCAATTTGTCAGGTATGATTTATCCCGCATTGTGACGTAGTTGGCATGGAGGATATGTGGTAGCAGTGCAGCACGAGTTGGAGGTAGCATCTCACCCTCAAAGTTCTTGAAATAGTTCCCATCTGAGTAATCACAGGGTTGTTGGACCTTTTGAACTGTAAACATGGCATGCAAAATGCTCCATTGACTGCAATGTTGATGGAAGATCACCAATAATAAGCTCAGGAGGTCAAGGTCCTTGAAGTGGTTAATGACTTGGTCATCATCATCAGGCTTCAAGTAGGCATTGACCCATGTCTTTTTGGAGATTCCAACAAATGCTCTTCCCCAGCCAGCACCAGAAAAATTGTGTAAGCCAAGGAACCCTTGACATTTGTAACATCCAATAACTTGAACTTGCTTGAATCTATTTCCATCGGTGGAGGACATCGGTGTTGAGTGACCAAACACATTATGTCTTGCAAAGCACCATAAGCCGCAGAGGCAAGGCCTTGATGAGGAATCAGGGTATCAGCCTCTTAGTCTTCATGTGTGTGCGCAGTTCCACAAAATCATTTCCCTTGATGAAGGTATCGTATTATGATGCCTACTTTGTCATACCTGACAAATTGCCCCAAGCTTCGATCAATCGAAGCAGATAGATGGCATTTAGAGAGTTGAGGGTATGTTCCAGTCAGGTGTCTTGCCCTCCCTGCTCAAAAGGCAGTACTTGAGCCCATCAAATTTGGCTGCAAAGCAGGTTGCACTCCTCCCTGCAAATGCTATGGTGGAGACTGTCAACACAATTAGGGAGGACGTACAGTAGTATAGTGAATCTCTTTGGGCATAATTGACCATGAGCTCTTTAAGATGATAGGGTGAGGGTTTTGGGGTGACGATTAACAAAGAGGTGTGTGTGTGTGTGTGTGTGTGTGTGTGTGTGTGTGTGTGTGTGTGTGTGTGTGTGTGTGTGTGTGTGTGTGTGTGTGTGTGTGTTGTGTTGTCAGTGTGAGTGCAGTGCAATAACTGGACACGTTAGTCTGCACACCCAAAGTTAGAAGTTGCAATACCTTAATCCCTGCAGTAACACCTGTCAACCATAACTGTCTAACACAAACATGTTATAATACTGAGAATACTAATAAATCATCGAATACAATACAATACATAAGCCCAGGATATATAAAAACAAAGTTTCAAATGTAAACAAGAAAATCCTTTCCTATCAAGATTTGGTGGGCCCCCTGTAGTAACTCTGAGGACCCCCCCAGGGGTCCCGGACCCCCTGAGGAAGACCCCTGGTATTTTGCTTACTCATTTTTGTTTTCAGAGCCCAGCTACACCAACTTTTATGCTTCAATTATGATCTAATTTAACTGGAGCAGGAGCAGAGCGATTACTGAGATAGGCTCAGAGGTCTGTCTAGGGGGTCCCAGGTGAGGAAAGACCCCAACCAAAAGTCAGAACGGTTATTCTGGCTGCTTTAAAAGTCTAATGAATGAACTCAGGATGTTTTAAAACCTACAAAACTCTAATATTATGAAAATCAGACATTAACTGGCTGGCGTACTGTTCTGGGAGGTCCCAAAATAGATAATCCCCAGAAAGGTGGCGGGGGTCTGGAACATTTTACACCCATCATTTACTCAGTCGATTCCTTGAGCCAGAAAACATAGGATTGGCATGTTTAATTAGGTTTCTAGGTGGTCTAGAAGCCAAGAACGCACAAATTATGTATTTTATGTCGGCCATTTTGAACGTCCAAAATGGCGGCTTTGCAGGTGTCTGTGCAAATGCAAACAAAGATTTTTGGATTCCCCATGCTCTGAAGATTCCAGAAATGTATAGTTTTACTAATCTCCAAAAAAAGCCAACAAAAATACATAGTGGACCTGACTATACTGTGAAAATAGCAGATCTACATGCTCACAAGCATGTAGATTGGCTATTTTCACAATTCCTGCCTCTAATATTTGACAATTTGGCCCATGTTTAATTTGTCATTTTAGATTAAAAAGTCCTTCAATTGTCACTTTAGAAATGTGCAGATACCCTCTATACACTTAACCCTTAAGTGCTGTTCGGGTCATTTTGACCCGTTTTACATTTTCATTTGGAAAAAAAAGGTAGAAGTTAAAAATGTTTCCACCTGAAACTCACTGGCCTTAAAGATTCTTCTGAGATGAACATGTAAAAAAAATATTTTTGCACTACACCCATGCTACACCCCCCTCATATTTTTTGAACCTTAAGTGCTGTTCGGGTCATTTTGACCCGGAAGCACAGAAATACACAGTATTATGCCAAAACACAGACACACAGTCACCCCCACTTCTAACACCCCCCTTCCGAAGCCCCATTCCAAACCCTCCCCCCCTTCCTATAAGCAGGAGCAATATTGCCCAGTATTAAATGAAGTAGTTTTTTTTACATGGATTTCAGCTAAATCAGTAAAAACGCCTAGCTCTTTCAGTGTTTAATGTGATATAGCAAAGCAGAAATGCAAACATTTACCAAATATATCATATGAATTGTTTGGTATTGAGTCAAAGTCAATGTATCATGATGATTTGTTAAGTTAAAATTTATATTAGTGTTGTTTTTTTTAAACCAAATATCCACCGGGTCAAAATGACCCGAACAGAACGAAGGTGTAGTGAATCTGAACAGAACTTAAGGGTTAAACTGTTGGTTTGTATACTGAGAAAACAATGTTGCAAGTTGAGAACCACTGAGTTAGAGAATATCAATGAAAATAAGCCTTACCTTACCTGAGTTTCCTTAGTTGACCTTGTGTCAGTGAACATATCATGAAACTTTAACCTTGCAAAACCTAATAAATACTTCAAGCAATCAATGTATTGCACAAAGGTTGCCATCTTAATATCATTGACAACTGGTGAACATTAACAGAATTTTATCAAAGTATGGGTGAGTTAACAGTGAATTTTGACATCCTAAAGGCTCTGCTATCTATTATTTTGGGAAATGTGAATCATTTAACCTGTATGCTGAAAACAGGAAGGTGTAAACATATACAAGCTCATTACACATGTAACATTTCTATAATAGTTCAAACTGTACTGTGGCAATGAAGAGCCATATGATATCTGATGATATTGTAAAAAGTATTTCGTTTTTCTATACACAGAATGCGAGCATGCTGTCAACCCTAAAAATGAATTATAGTACCATCAGAGCTGAATTCCCAAGAGCTGAAGCAGACCAAATTCCCATTATCAGTTTGTTTCATGAAGAGTATGTAAAATGAATTCAAATGGCAAAGTTAAACTGAGCATCCTTTGGGTAGAGAACTGTGGGAAGTGTGGAGTTCAATGGACTTTGTGTAGGAGTGCACGTGGCGAGCGTCACATGGAGTGGTGGAGTTGGATGAAGTAGGTGGGCATGGGGACTGAGCGACTGTGGTATCCTGGGCTGTGCTGTGCTTCTTTCGTGTGGCGTCGGAGGTCCAACTCTGTCGCGTGGCCGTGTCTCGGGATGAGGGTGGTCTGAATAGGGGGCATGTGGTTCGGTGTGGTCCATTGCTGGCCAGGGAGCTCGATGCAGGACTTTATGCAGGAAGGTCTTCAGCTTGGTGTGGGGACCGGGTCTTCCTGCAGGAGGATGATGAACAGACTGTCAATAATTGAATAAATGCATTTCAATACATTTCCTTTCCCAAATTACAGTAATCTCCAAGCCAAAAAAAGCTGATCTACAATCTCAAAACGCCTCACAGTGTGAAGCATTGTGAGCTTGTAGATAGTTAATTTTCAGCTTACTGTGAGGTGTGATTGCTTACCAAAAGTAAAATACTGGTGGAGATTAGGCTTCGGGCCAGGAGGTGGCGGCATGGGCAGCTTAGGGTTACAGCTGGAGATACAAGGCAAACAATGCAAAACAAAAATAGGAATCAATACAGAGAAATAGTACACACAGGTAAAATCAAATTAAGTGTCCATATTAATAACAGTCAGTGCTACATAAGCGTCTGACCTTGGGTTGCTGCATTGACGATGGCATAGTGGTGGAGGTCGACGTAAACGTCAGGACAGGAGGTGAAGGCATTGGGCGGGTACGGCTGGAGACCTAAGATAGATAGATAGCTTTATTATCCCACAAGGGAAAATTGACAGTGTGCACTGTTCATTCGGTTCCATGTGTACACTGTCAGAGTTACAGACATGTAGCCAAACACAGCTAACTTTGTGATTGTGCACTTACCATTAAGATTAAAAGGTCCATCCATGATGTGTTTTGTTTAATGCTGTTGCTCTGGAACAGAAAGAGATAGAAAGAGTGTTGCTAAGTTAGTCATATATGCAAGTATTCAACTATTCAAAGAATAGCTGATCTACAAGCCCACAAAAAAGGGTCAATTTTTTACGCTCAGAGAGTTACAGACCTGTATGGGTACATTTGGTTTCATTAGTACACTCTCAGTTACAGACTTGTAAGGGTCAATTTGGTTCCATTTGTACACTCTCAGAGTTACAGACATGTTAGGGTCCATCCAGAAGTAGTGAAAATAGCCCATCTGCAGAGCTTAGGTCTTCTGTTTGGGTAAAATATTTAATAAAAATAGAGTATTTGGGCTTGGTGGTGGAATTTTACACTCAACACATTTAAAAATAAATTGAAAAGCAAAAATGGCCAGATGGGGAACATTAGACAAGACATGTTAAGGCTATAGATAGGTTTACCTACACACAGAGATGATGTGTGGTCTGCCAGTGTAAATGGAACCAAATGAACTTTACATGTGCTGGTCAGATATAAAATACACACATAAATAGGGAATCATTAATAAAATAAGCAGCCTTTTTGTCTGCTGACAAAAAAACAAAACAAAACAACAACAAAGGGATGGCTCCTAGTGTGCTTGATGCAAACATTGCTAACATTAGCCCATTAGCCACACACACACACACACACACACACACACACACACACACACACACACACACACACACACTCTCTCTCTCTCACAAAATATATATATATATACAACACGTAGATCTGTTTACCAATCTATCAAACAAACATTAGTATGTTATGACTGAGTGGGTATGATTTCAAGCACTGCACCACGACGCAATAATACCGCAAATGAAAATAAGAGAATGTTCACGACGAGGCTACCATGCTATGTAGCTAACAAGCTACAAATAGAAGGACAAAGGTCTCACACAGACATCTAGACTTTACTACACAGACCACACTTCTCCACATATACACTCACCGTTTCAAATGAATTACATTTCCAGGAGTAGAAGAATTAAGTATACAATTCAACATGTATCCCTCCAAATGCACGTGGTCCCGTTTTCTCCTTGTTTCTTTGTCCAAGAAAAGATACGGCACGGTACGGCACCGAAGCATAGCACGGTGACGGAAGCCTTTCTCTGTTACTTCCTGTCTGTGGATTCCGTGTTATTCAGAGGTTAAATAAAATATCGCCTACATTAAAGAGAGAGAGAGAGAGGGGAGAGAATGGGTGGCGGTGGCGTAGCGTGAGGACGTGAGGAGGTCGTTACACTATAGCAATACGCCACTCAAAATCGTCACGCTAAGGAATTCTAGATAGCGGGATTGATCGGCGTGAGGAGAGCTGAGCGTCGGCGTTTCCCGCACGGCGTGGACCCGCTCTTAAAATACCAGCGTCACGTCATCAGCGGCGGAGTCTTGCTAGCTGGGGGGTTTGATAGTAAATGCGACCTACGGTCGCAATAACGTCTATTTGCCCTTCAACTATAAAATATATATTGTTTTTTATGAGACACGCATTGTAATTAGGCTATGCTCCCAAATCCATTTTATTACCTTCTGTTTGCATATGCAATGAGTCCTGCCGTGCTGCCAATCTGTTGAAGGTGAAAATCATGGAGGTTTTTTAGCGAGGTGAAACGCCATCAAAAGCCACCTCGAAGATGCAGGTTGGAACTCACTTATATGGAGCTCAAATTAATCATTACATCATTGCGCGAAACTGGGTCAGATAAATAATTAGCGCATCAGTTCCAGGTGGTGGTCCGCTCTCAAAAGTGGCCAAGCTTCTCATCATTGAGAATGCTTGCAGGTGTGCATGTTCAATATAGGAAATTGCCCATTACATCAAAGTGAGCCTTTCTCCGCACAAAAAAAGAAAGAGAGGTTTAAACTTGAACTCAGTCTGTGACTGTCCCACCTTAAGCGCCTTCAACCAACACTGTCAGAGTAGCACTTGTATAGGTCGATTTAGAACCCTTTTAATTTATTAATACTAGACCTTACCCGTTTGAAGATATGTGCTCCAATATATGTGCAGAGTGTGGGTTATGGAGAAAGTAACTGTAACTGGTGCGTGCGTGAGAATGCGCTTGCTCTACATAATTTTGCCATACCCGTCGGAAGATAAGACACACATCAAATGCACCCGGTGCATGAGTGACCCGTGCATGCAGGCAAACCACATGAGAGAGAGAGAGAGAGAGAGAGAGAGAGAGAGAGAGAGAGAGAGAGACTGCAACATTCCTAACTGTGAGATTGGTGGGTGTGGGGTTACAGATCCCATGGCCTGGAGGAACGGACCGTTGCCCTGACAACAGGCTGAAGTTGAGTTGAACAGAAGTGGTATAAAAACGCGAAGAAATAGCTTGAATTTGGTGAAAATGGAAATCGGGCTCCGTCAGCCTCTGTCTAATGCTAATGGCCAATGAAAAATGTGAAAATTGGGATCAGTTGCTGAAGAGATAAAGGTAGAAATGCATTTGTGACTGACCTACGACTGAGCGATCTCTAAAATTATATGTAGGATATTAGGCTGAGTCGTGAACCTTTTTCATGTAGTCTAATATCCATCTTCGCGTTCGTTGATAGCCAAAAAAGCAGATACAGGCTCACAATGCCATGGCTGCGTCTACAGAGAACAGATCTGTTATTTTGGGAACATGCTGCGCATTTTGATGACCAAATAATCCTGTGTGCACTGTAATATTACGTGGGAATGATATACCTTTTTGAACAATAGCCTAAATTGCGTGGTGTTAATGACTTGTGGTCATACAACACCAAACAAAACAAGAAAAAAGACCGCACGTAGTAAAAAAGAAAAAAAAATCCCAAGGAATGTATGTCTCTCTGACTTTGAGTATGATGACATTATATGAATAATAATGTGGCATATAGCATCAACCAGCATTTTAACGGCAACCAGCCAGACATTAAACAGACATGAGCTTAATCAGCTAATAGCAATTATGAATGTCCAAACCTGCGTGCAGTCGCAGAAAAAAAAAAGAGTTTAACCTCTCGCTTTTTTTTACTGTCCCACCACCTCATCCAAGCATATAGAATAGGGACAGGCCTAGGTTCCTCAATATCATTTAGCTGGGGACCCCCTGGAACTCCCCAAGGACTGGTGGTCCTCTTTGAGGACCAATGAACAAACTGACAGCACGAGAGGCGCAATGATGTGCCCGCAGCCCGCGCGTAAAAGTAAAAAAAAAAAGAATGCAATGGAATGTCTCTGACTTTGAGTATTACATTATATGAATAATGTGGCATACTGTAGTAGCATCAACCACCATGATGATAGCCCAATATATTATCTTTTATAAAAATGAAGAACACTAATCCACCATGTGTTGGGCCGTTCCCTGCTGTGTGCGTGCGTGTGCAACGAGGGACCTGAGTGGTGGTGAACCAGATGGAAAGATGGAGTCTAGTGGGAAGTATCTGGCCCTTACTGTGAAATATGATGATGATTGAGGGAAGGGTTCATAAGGAGACAGTTATCAGGGAAAGGGAAGACAAGTGAGTTTCCCCTGGAGGCACACACACACACGTCTCACATAAGAACACATTCTGTGCGCCTCCAGTCCGCGACGGCTGTTGTTGATTGACAGTCACTCGGGCGGATCACTTTCCTGTAATTTCCCACAGCCATACCTACGCAGAGCAGAACTGCTTTCATCGGCTTCAAGAGCTCACGCACGCACAAGATTTGAATAATGTTGGTTGAGATGAAATTCATTCAAATTAGATCTGTCCTTGTCAGCGTGCGTTCAGCGTGAATTTTGCTGTATCGCACAAGACGGGCTGCACGCAAGCCTCCATTGGAAATGAATGGGATGGGTGCGCTCACACACACAACACGCGAATGGTTTTAATGAGCCTTTAGAGTGTGTGTGTGTGTGTGTGTGTGTGTGTGTGTGTGTGTGTGTGTGTGTGTGTGTGTGTGTGTGTGTGTGTGTGTGTGTGTGCGCGTGTGAGTGTGAGTGTGCGTGCGCACGTGCGTGTATGCGTGTGTGTGTGTGCGTGTGTGTGCTCGTGGAGAAGCCTGTTAAAAACATTCATTGTCACTCAACAGTCTTGAAGTCATTAGTAGTCACTACTTAGAACCAGATTGGAGCAAATGAAGAACACTAATCCACCATGTGTTGGGCCGTTCCCTGCTGTGTGCGTGCGTGTGCAACGAGGGACCTGAGTGGTGGTGAACCAGATGGAAAGATGGAGTCTAGTGGGAAGTATCTGGCCCTTACTGTGAAATATGATGATGATTGAGGGAAGGGTTCATAAGGAGACAGTTATCAGGAAAGGGAAGACAAGTGAGTTTCCCCTGGAGGCACACACACACACGCACTCACTCACGCGCGCACACACACACACACACACACACACACACACACACACACACACACACACACACACACACACATGCATTTCTTTTGAGCGGTGGTTACACCGTCTCCTATACGTGGCCGTGTGTGTATGCGTGTGTGTGTGTGTGCGTGTGTGTGTGTGTGTCTGTATGTAGCCTGCAGGCCTGCAGTACCTTTTATGACCACACATGTTAAGGGAGGGGCGCTGTTGTTCAGGCCAGGCCAGACCAGGCACACACACACACACACGCACGCACACACACACACACACACACACACACACACACACACACACACAGGGGGGAAGGGGGGGGGGGGGGGGGGGGGTAAACCACCGCTCAGTTCACACGGGTGTGATTTTTTTTAAATAAGCCTATATATATACACACAGAGCTATATTAAAACAATAATGTATTTGACTTTGGGGAATAACATATGTTGAAAAAAGGTATTTGATTATCACATGGTGACCTAATCACATGGTCACCTTGCCACTTCCGGTCAGAAGGAAGTCAAATTTAAATCCCGCTTTGATGGCACACCAAAATCTATTTATTTGAGAACTAGAAACTGTCTATAGGCTCATTGTTGCAAACTAACACTGTTGTATATGGGGAATAAAAAACAGTAGAAAACTGTTACAAAAATAATACCCGATTTTGTAGTGTGTGCATGAGTGACTGTGTGTGTGCATGCGTGCTGTGTGTTGCACTGTGTGCTAAAATAACTAGTAACTATACAGCTCCTTGTTACACCGTTGTGCGGGGAATAAGCACCCGAAACCGTAATAAAAATAACCCAAAACCGGATAAAAAACGTGAATTTTCGGCGTGCGGCCAAAGGCTGCACGCATGCACTCCTCCAGGCTCAGCTCCCCTTGGGATTTGGGAGTTCCAGCGCCCCTGCACACATGTACACACACATGTACAGTAGGGTAGACTTATTGCACAATAGTACATGAACTCTGTTGCCTTATAAGGTGATTCATTCTCCCCTGCATGTGGTTTGTGGATTTGATAATGACTGAAGTGAACAGAAGAGGAAGTGAAAAACACATCAACAGGTCGACCAGCCTGTGTCCCAATCATTGGGAGTTTGTTTGCACAACTCATGCCTTTCTATCTTTCTATATTATGTGGAGGATCATCTGTGTGTGTGTGTGTGTGTGTGTGTGTGTGTGTGTGTGTGTGTGTGTGTGTGTGTGTGTGCGTGCGTGCGTGCGTGCGTGCGTGCGTGCGTGCGTGTGTGTGTGTTTGAGAAAAACGCACCAGTTGGCTTCATTAACAGATAGAAGAAAACCAGTAGATCTCTAAGATCAGTCTGTCAGGATATCTGTAACCAGCAGAACTACCAGACAGTAGTGGAGGCCATGCATCTTATCCTAACGGGGGACTGCCCATAAGTCAGAAACCTCATTAGTCCTACATCTCATTAGTCCGAATTTAGTTAGGGTTAGGTTTTAGGGTTAGGTTTAGGCACAGTTTTATTGAGGTTAGGGTTAGTGTTTGGGTTAGGTTTAGACATAGTTTTACTGAGGTTAGGGTTAGGTTTAGATTTAGGCATAGTATTTTTCACCAGGTTAACATCACCAGATTCCGACTAATGGGATGTAGGAACAATGAGGTTTGAAAATAACAAATCTACAAGCTCATGCACAAACTCGAGTCACGGGTTTGTGAGCGACAAAAGAGTGGCTGATCAGAGAGCACTGGAGACTGCACAAACAGACAGGAGAGTGGAAAATGTGCTTGTGGTCTAGCTTTCTCAAAAAACACCACACCCACATGCAAAAGCACATGCAGGCACACACTACCCAGTTTAAACTAAAACCTTCTTTGTCTGATTTGTACTGTACTGTACTGTACTTGTACTGGGGGGGGGGGGGGGGGGGGGGGGGGGTACAGTATGTGCCAGTCAGACCAGCATGGGGGTAAGTCCTTGTTGTCAAATTCAAGATTCAATAACTTTATTGCCATGTCAACAAGTTGATAGGAATTTGTCTTGCTTCGCTCTCAACATAAAACAAAAAACAAAAACAAGGACAGTGCACATACGGTATACAGACATCCATAACACAAGAGTAAACAACAGGAAACAATCCCCAGCAGCAGTTAAAGTGCTATATACATACACTATATTACCACATAAGTGCATAACGAGTCAGTGCAAGTTCAGGTGTCTAATAGCTCAGGGGTATAGGTGCTGTCTCTGAAGCGAGATGTTTTGCTTATAATGCTTCTGTATCTCCTGCCTGATGGGAGGAGATTGAAGAGGTAGTGAGCGGTCGTCTGCTATGATTTTATTAGCCTTCCTAATTATTCTTGTGGAGAAGAGTGATGAGAGTGAGGGGAGGCTACGTCCTATGATCTTTGAAGCTCGGCGTACTACCCTCTCTAGCTGAGTCTTGTCCTGGGATGTTGTGTGACCAAACCAGACAGTCAGTGAAAAGGTGAGCACGCTTTCAATGGTAGCCCTATAAAAGTGGGTCATGGCTGCTTGGCTGACCCTGAACTTTTTTAGCTGCCGCAGGAAATAGAGATCCCATGTAAGGGATTCATGGATGGTGGTCCCGAGGAACTGAAAGGAGGAGACCCTCTCAACCGCTTCCCCATTAATGGAGAGAGGGAGGAGGGGACTGGAGATCTTTCTAAAATCAACAACCATCTCTTTGGTTTTAGAGATGTTGAGGATCAAGTTGTTGCTCTCGCACCATCCCACCAGCTCCCCTACTTCTCTGCGGTAGTCAGATTCATCCTCATCTGTAATAAGACCCACCACAGAGGTGTCGTCCGCAAACTTATACAACAAAACTGAACTAGAGTGTGATTGACAGAAATGTGTATATAAAGAGTACAGAAGAGGAGATAAGACACAACCCTGGGGGGCGCCAGTGTATGGATCAACTTCACAGGAACAATAGTGTTGAATGCAGAGCTGAAATCTACAAATAGAACCCGGGCATATGTAGACTTTGAATCCAGGTGTTGAAGAATAGAGTGCAGGCAGAGAGACACTGCATCATCCACACTTCTATTTGCTCTGTATGCGAATTGGTGAGGGTCTAGCTCTATGCTGGACAGGTGTTTACAGACCAGTCGCTCAAAGACTTTCATAATGACTGATGTTAGGGCAACCAGCCTATAGTCATTAAGACAGGTGATCTTATTCTTCTTTGGGACTGGAATGATCACAGCAGATTTAAAGCAAGCAGGCACAATACAGAGTTGGAGTGACCAGTTAAAGATAGAAGTGAGGACAGGTGCGAGTTGGTCAGCACAGTGCTTTAACGTGGCAGGCGCGACACCGTCAGGTCCTGCCGCCTTTCTGATGTTTCCTTTGGAGGCCATATGCATCTTATCCTAACGGCAACACACACACACACACACACACACACACACATGCATTTCTTTTGAGCGGTGGTTACACGTCTCCTATACGTGGCCGTGTGTGTATGCGTGTGTGTGTGCGTGTGTGTGTGTGTGTGTCTGTATGTAGCCTGCAGGCCTGCAGTACCTTTTATGACCACACATGTTAAGGGAGGGGCGCTGTTGTTCAGGCCAGGCCAGACCAGGCACACACACACACACACGCACGCACACACACACACACACACACACACACACACACACACACACACACACACACACACACACACACACACAGGGGGGAAGGGGGGGGGGGGGGGGTAAACCACCGCTCAGTTCACACGGGTGTGATTTTTTTTTAAATAAGCCTATATATATACACACAGAGCTATATTAAAACAATAATGTATTTGACTTTGGGGAATAACATATGTTGAAAAAAGGTATTTGATTATCACATGGTGACCTAATCACATGGTCACCTTGCCACTTCCGGTCAGAAGGGAAGTCAAATTTAAATCCCGCTTTGATGGCACACCAAAGTCTATTTATTTGAGAACTAGAAACTGTCTATAGGCTCATTGTTGCAAACTAACACTGTTGTATATGGGGAATAAAACACAGTAGAAAACTGTTACAAAAATAATACCCGATTTTGTAGTGTGTGCATGAGTGACTGTGTGTGTGCATGCGTGCTGTGTGTTGCACTGTGTGCTAAAATAACTAGTAACTATACAGCTCCTTGTTACACCGTTGTGCGGGGAATAAGCACCCGAAACCGTAATAAAAATAACCCAAAACCGGATAAAAAACGTGAATTTTCGGCGTGCGGCCAAAGGCTGCACGCATGCACTCCTCCAGGCTCAGCTCCCCTTGGGATTTGGGAGTTCCAGCGCCCCTGCACACATGTACACACACATGTACAGTAGGGTAGACTTATTGCACAATAGTACATGAACTCTGTTGCCTTATAAGGTGATTCATTCTCCCCTGCATGTGGTTTGTGGATTTGATAATGACTGAAGTGAACAGAAGAGGAAGTGAAAAACACATCAACAGGTCGACCAGCCTGTGTCCCAATCATTGGGAGTTTGTTTGCACAACTCATGCCTTTCTATCTTTCTATATTATGTGGAGGATCATCTGTGTGTGTGTGTGTGTGTGTGTGTGTGTGTGTGTGTGTGTGTGTGTGTGTGTGTGTGTGTGTGTGCGTGCGTGCGTGCGTGCGTGCGTGCGTGCGTGCGTGCGTGCGTGCGTGCGTGCGTGCGTGCGTGTGTGTGTGTTTGAGAAAAACGCACCAGTCGGCTTCATTAACAGATAGAAGAAAACCAGTAGATCTCTAAGATCAGTCTGTCAGGATATCTGTAACCAGCAGAACTACCAGACAGTAGTGGAGGCCATGCATCTTATCCTAACGGGGGACTGCCCATAAGTCAGAAACCTCATTAGTCCTACATCTCATTAGTCCGAATTTAGTTAGGGTTAGGTTTTAGGGTTAGGTTTAGGCACAGTTTTATTGAGGTTAGGGTTAGTGTTTGGGTTAGGTTTAGACATAGTTTTACTGAGGTTAGGGTTAGGTTTAGATTTAGGCATAGTATTTTTCACCAGGTTAACATCACCAGATTCCGACTAATGGGATGTAGGAACAATGAGGTTTGAAAATAACAAATCTACAAGCTCATGCACAAACTCGAGTCACGGGTTTGTGAGCGACAAAAGAGTGGCTGATCAGAGAGCACTGGAGACTGCACAAACAGACAGGAGAGTGGAAAATGTGCTTGTGGTCTAGCTTTCTCAAAAAACACCACACCCACATGCAAAAGCACATGCAGGCACACACTACCCAGTTTAAACTAAAACCTTCTTTGTCTGATTTGTACTGTACTGTACTGTACTTGTACTGGGGGGGGGGGGGGGGGGGGGGGGTACAGTATGTGCCAGTCAGACCAGCATGGGGGTAAGTCCTTGTTGTCAAATTCAAGATTCAATAACTTTATTGCCATGTCAACAAGTTGATAGGAATTTGTCTTGCTTCGCTCTCAACATAAAACAAAAAACAAAAACAAGGACAGTGCACATACGGTATACAGACATCCATAACACAAGAGTAAACAACAGGAAACAATCCCCAGCAGCAGTTTAAAGTGCTATATACATACAGTATATTACCACATAAGTGCATAACGAGTCAGTGCAAGTTCAGGTGTCTAATAGCTCAGGGGTATAGGTGCTGTCTCTGAAGCGAGATGTTTTGCTTATAATGCTTCTGTATCTCCTGCCTGATGGGAGGAGATTGAAGAGGTAGTGAGCGGTCGTCTGCTATGATTTTATTAGCCTTCCTAATTATTCTTGTGGAGAAGAGTGATGAGAGTGAGGGGAGGCTACGTCCTATGATCTTTGAAGCTCGGCGTACTACCCTCTCTAGCTGAGTCTTGTCCTGGGATGTTGTGTGACCAAACCAGACAGTCAGTGAAAAGGTGAGCACGCTTTCAATGGTAGCCCTATAAAAGTGGGTCATGGCTGCTTGGCTGACCCTGAACTTTTTTAGCTGCCGCAGGAAATAGAGATCCCATGTAAGGGATTCATGGATGGTGGTCCCGAGGAACTGAAAGGAGGAGACCCTCTCAACCGCTTCCCCATTAATGGAGAGAGGGAGGAGGGGACTGGAGATCTTTCTAAAATCAACAACCATCTCTTTGGTTTTAGAGATGTTGAGGATCAAGTTGTTGCTCTCGCACCATCCCACCAGCTCCCCTACTTCTCTGCGGTAGTCAGATTCATCCTCATCTGTAATAAGACCCACCACAGAGGTGTCGTCCGCAAACTTATACAACAAAACTGAACTAGAGTGTGATTGACAGAAATGTGTATATAAAGAGTACAGAAGAGGAGATAAGACACAACCCTGGGGGGCGCCAGTGTATGGATCAACTTCACAGGAACAATAGTGTTGAATGCAGAGCTGAAATCTACAAATAGAACCCGGGGCATATGTAGACTTTGAATCCAGGTGTTGAAGAATAGAGTGCAGGCAGAGAGACACTGCATCATCCACACTTCTATTTGCTCTGTATGCGAATTGGTGAGGGTCGAAGAATAGAGTGCAGGCAGAGAGACACTGCATCATCCACACTTCTATTTGCTCTGTATGCGAATTGGTGAGGGTCTAGCTCTATGCTGGACAGGTGTTTACAGACCAGTCGCTCAAAGACTTTCATAATGACTGATGTTAGGGCAACCAGCCTATAGTCATTAAGACAGGTGATCTTATTCTTCTTTGGG
>NC_137810.1:63006467-63183967 GCF_963921795.1 Nannobrachium achirus | reverse complement strand
ATAATCGTCATGGC
Source organism: Nannobrachium achirus (assembly GCF_963921795.1). Classification (NCBI taxonomy): domain Eukaryota; kingdom Metazoa; phylum Chordata; class Actinopteri; order Myctophiformes; family Myctophidae; genus Nannobrachium; species Nannobrachium achirus. Next base: position 63,183,953 of record NC_137810.1, on the reverse strand, counting down.
ACCGGAACATGACTGATGGCAACTGTTCCTATTACAATTCTGATCTCACGTTCATCCTATGGTAATCGACTCAGGCTCTCCCCTTGATTCGTAGGTCTTTCCCAACCCCACTGCCTCTTTTAGAGTCCTTATGTCTTGTCCATTTAACCCATTTGTCACCGTTCTTAACGTAATTCTTGTAACAAAACTCCATGCCATCAAGCCATTAGGCAACATGTCCTAACATGTACTCCTATACAGATTTTATTTTGATATTCCCACTAGGTTAAGGAACAAACACCACCATTTTCACATTGGTCATTTATAGCACCACCAGGAGGCCACAATAACCTACTTGACCTGGCAGGAGACCTGTGCTCAGAGGACACTGTTTCTAGTTTTAAATAAAAATGAAGAGCCATAAAAGATGATTCATAAAATGTTTGGGAACCACTTGTTCCTGGGTGACTGCAGCACCAGTTGGTTTCATTAACAGATTAACAGATAGAAGAAAATCAGTAGATCTCTAAGATCAGTCTGTCAGTATATCTGTAACCAGTAGATCTCTAAGATCAGTCTGTCAGTAGTGGTAACCAGTAGAACTACCAGACAGAATGTCCTTTAGAGGCCATGCATCTTATTCTAACGCTGTGTTGCTGAAAATAACAAATCTACAAGCTCACAGTGACATAAGAGTGGCTGATCAGTGAGCACTGGTCTGGAGGCTTCTCAAACAGACAGGAGAGTGGAAAATGTGCTTGCACTCTAGCTTTCTCAAATGAACATCATGGGGGTAATATGCGTGGTGTAGTCCATCATGATCCCACCATTAGACACTACAATATAGCCTGTTTTACAGTTTTTCTCTATTGCTTGGATCCGTAATGTAATTCTTGTAACAAAACTCCACCCCAAGGCATTAAAGGACAACTTTGTTTTTTTACAACAAGGGTTCATATTTTAGATTGTAATTAGAGAAAAGAAAAAGTGAGTGTTAATATGTTTTCATTTGCTTCGTTCTATTGTTTTATCGCATTTACTGTGCTAAAATGTGTGGGGCATGCGTACGCATGGGGGCATGTGTACAAGTGGCTAAATATGTCTTTTTAGACACAATAAGCCAGCAGTTTCTTTATTGCTATTTACGGTAACACTTTTAGCCCCCATAAGGCACATCCAACCATGAAAGGTTGCTTTGTATCTTGGGAATGGGCTTATTCTGTGTAAAATGACTTAGCCACTTGTACGCATGCCCCCAACCACTGAACCACTCTAAAACAATAGAAAGAAGTAAATGATATAATTTTAACATCATATTTTATATTCTTTACTTACAATCTAAAATATGAACCCTTGTTGTAAAAAACTAAAGGTGTCCTTTAAGCGAGTATTATGATTATTTTCTGATCGGGGCCAATCAGTGACTGCTGTCCGCACAACAAACGTACTGTAGTCATCCTGACAACAAGTGAAAAGCTTTCCCTGATTGGTCCATGTGTAGACAGTGACGTAGATGCATGCTGCAGCATTTTCAAAACAACAATGGCTGCCCTCGCGATGCAACAAGTGTAACAGTTAACGCTCTAACGATAAAACAAGCAATAAGTGCAGTTATTTCAGAGTTGGAATCAATTACAACAATTAAAAAGGACCACGGGGGATGCGCTAGCGGAGTTCATCGGCTGAAAAGACGTGTTTGTTTGCCGTTCTTCCGACTGGCTGAGAGATGTTTTGCTACGCTGATTGGTTAGAGGAGTCTGTCTGTCAAGGCAAGTACTCCCGCCCATTTTTCAAGCTGCCAATAGGCCGAAGGCCAGGCGTTATACTGGGGAAGGAATGAGTGAGTGAACGACGCAGTATGACGTTGGGCCCCGCCAGGCTACACATACCGTACACACTCACGCACACACTCACTCACACGCACATCACTCACATCACTCACTCACACTGCAAGATGGCGGCGCGATCGCTCGCGACGTCTGCAGCTCCCCACAGAAGTGTGTTGTTTTTATGTTTTTGTTGTATGTTTTTACTCGCCCTGGCAATACCCTGCGGGGCGAAGCGTTCGTATGCTCGCAATGATCTAATAGAGATCGGATTAAGATGCGAGCAGCCCATCTCAGCTGCTTTTGCTCGCCAGCAAAGGATCCCAGAGGAGATCACAAGACGCCCCAGAGAAGTGTGGATCCCCCTCCCCGCTGGGAAACGGAGGAGGAGGAGGAGGCGCGGCAGCAGAGGCGGAGTACTAGCCAGAATGAAGAGAGACCCAAACAGACCGGCTATTCCGAGCCTATTTCTCACAAATGCGAGAGCAATAGGAAACAAAATGGACGAGGTGAGGCTTATGGTGGCAGAAGAAAGAAAGACCGGCAAGAAGACGGATAGGACAGCGAAAAATAGCTGCGTGATTATTGTCACAGAGAGTTGGCTAACTCCCTCTATCCCGGATACAGTGATAGAGTTGGCAGGACGCACAGCCTACCGGCTCGACAGGGACAACGCAGCGGCCGGCAAGGGAAAGACTGGAGGATTGTTAATCTACCTAAACAATCAATGGACTTCCAACTCGAAGGTAATGAGCAGTCACTGCTCTCCAGATTTGGAATATATTACCATTAAATGCAGGCCCCACCACTTATCCCGTGAACATTCTGCTGTCTTGATAACTGCTGTGTATATAGCCCCCGATGCTAATGCTAATGTAGCACTGTCTCTGTTGCATGATAACATTAGCGCTCAACAGAGTAAATACCCCGATGCAGTTCATATCGCTGCAGGGGATTTTAATCATGCTGATCTAAAAACAGTGCTCCCTAAATTCTATCAGCACGTGAAGTGTGCCACAAGGGAAGGAAAGACACTAGATAAGGTCTATTCCAACATAAAAAATTGCTACAGAGCAAGGCAGTGACCTCACCTGGGAAAGTCGGATCACATGTCTGTGCAGTTGATTCCAGCATACACTCCTTTAAGGAGAAGTGCCCCCATCACAACTAGAGCTGTGAAAACCTGGCCTGAGGGGGCTATGCAAAAACTGCAGGACTGTTTTGAGTCCACAGACTGGAGGGTCTTTGAGGACAAGGACCTTGAGCAGTTTACAGGGGCGGTCCTAGGGTACATTAAGCACTGCATGGACACTGTTACAGTGAATAAAACCATTCGGGTTTATCCCAACAGAAAACCCTGGATGACCAAGGAGGTGCAGAGTCTTTTAAAAGAGAGAGACGCTGCCTTTAAGGCGGGGGATCGGGAGCTCTACAGTGCTGCTAGAGCCAACCTAAAGAGGGGAATCAGAGCGGCCAAAGCTGATCACAAGAGGAAGATTGAGGACTACTTCCAGAGCAACAACTCTAGGAAGGTATGGCAAGGCATCCAGCACATGACAAACTACAAACCCAGCAACCCCTCAGTCGACGGCGACATCGCTTTGGCGGAGGAGCTAAATAGCTTCTATGCCCGCTTCGAGAGGGAGGCCGAGGCACCGGGGGGCGATACATCAACCACCTCTCCCCCCCCAGCCCTTCACACCCCCTCCCCCCCTCCCACAGCCCACAGCAGTCAAACGCTCAAGCTGGAGGAACATGATGTGAGGCGCATGCTGAGAGCGGTGGACCCGAGGAAGGCTATGGGCCCAGACGGTGTCCCGGGACAGGTGCTGAAATACTGTGCGGATCAGCTGGCTGAGGTCTTCACAAAGATCTTTAACCAGTCTCTATCCCAGGCCTTCGTTCCATCCTGCCTGAAGTCCTCCACAATCATCCCAATACCCAAGAAAAAAAACATCAGCTGCCTGAACGACTATTGTCCAGTTGCGCTCACACCCATCATTATGAAAGTGTTTGGGAAGCTGGTCCGGACCCACATCACCTCAGCTTTCCACCCTGGGTTTGACCCTCACCAGTTCGCATACAGAGCCAACAGGTCCACGGAGGACGCCATCGCCACAGCCCTCCACTCTGCTCTGAACCATCTAGAGGAGCGGGGGAGCTACGCACGGCTACTCTTTGTGGACTATAGTTCAGCGTTCAACACAATCATGCCTGACAGGCTGGTGAACAAACTAGCTCTCCTGGGAATTCCCGAGCCCACCTGTCGGTGGATTAAGGACTTCCTGTCAGATAGACCCTATTAATAAATTATGGATCTCTAAATCCATAGTTAAAATAAGAAGAGACGAGCCAAAGGACTATATTTAGATTGCTGTATTGAGGAGAGACAGACAAGGTAGACAGACAGTTCTAAATCTCTCCCCACCCTAACGGTAGGTCGAGCATTCTCTCTCTTAAAATGGAGTTTACATTCAGTATATAAAGGGTACAGTTAGGACAGTAAGATCGTGGAACTCATTGATTCGTTCCCAGATCATAACAAGGAAGTAGTAGGAAGAAAGTGCCACGTAGTGTTTTCCACCACTAGTGACTTATATCAGACAGAGGAAGACAGTGAGTCTGGTGACATACAGTATAAACCAAAACATGATTCTATTCAGGGCATTCAAAGTTATTATGACCTTTAATCAGTTTGCCTGAACCTACAGTATGCAACCAAAATGTGGTCTCTTATATACTGTACGTTCAGTTCATATTATGCCTTTATATGGTCATATGAGACTCATACACCAATAACATAATTATGTATCATAATTTATCCTAACAATCTATCCTTTTCATATTTGTATGAGGTTCATATGACCTCCATATTAAACATTTTATCAGGGTAATAATAATAATAATATTATGAAGACTTTAATAATATTTATAAATTCAAATTTCGAAAAGGACTGTAATATTTTTTTTAAAGGGAACTGGAATAAATCCTTAAAGTTTAAAGAAATGTGACACATCATTCATCGTTTGTACAGATGAATGAAGACAAATAAAGAAAGAAAACAAATAAAAGATGAATTGAAAAGTCGGTGATGACGGTGATGATGACGATGATGATGACGATGATGACGATGATGATGATGATGATGATGATGATGATGATGATGACGACGTGGTGGGGCATTGTAGAGACGTGAGGGAGGAGGACGCAGGATGCAGTTGATGTGGGGTTGCTTCTGGGTCTCTTCTCAGGTAGTTCCTATACGGGGCAGAGGACTTGGCCAGTTTACTGTTTCCAAAACAATTTAGTTCATCATGATAGTGTTTGTACTACACATGGCTTCAACAACAGTGCAACATAACTCACCGACAAGGCACGATTTTTACATCGTGCCACTGCGGTTGATTTGGCATGCACTGCTGGCCTGGCCTGGCCTCAGGTTGTGGTTCGTCTGCCCCATCTCAGTCGTGGTTGTCTTCAGTTGACCCGATTCCTCCTTCCCCACACTGCGGTCCTCCTCTCTCACCGTCAGCCCATGTAAACAGAAATATTTCAAATTAAGTTTCAAATAAATCTTAAATCAATGAAAAACCAAATTAAATAAATTAAAATGTTAAAATGAAAAAAACAAAAGATACATCACACCCCTCTGATGTTACAACAGGTTGTGACATTTAAAGTTAAATAAATAATTTAAATTATTTAAATCAATAAAAAGGGCTTTAAATCATACACTGTACACATACAGTATAGCAGTGAGGAAGGGATAGTGAGTTACTAGACACTGTGTCTAGTATCAGTAAGACGCCCAAGGCGAAAAGAAGGGGAAGTGACTTTGTCCTTCCCAGCTAAAGGTTGTTATGGTAACCAGGGTACAGGAAGTTTCAAAACAGAGATTTATGGGTAATGAAGTTTTTCTAAAATGTTTATCATAACAGACAGGATGGAACATCAACAAAATACTTTTAGACAGAAAACAATGAAATGTTGACGAAAACTAGGAGAAAGGAGGTCAAAAACACTCTCGTGTTCCCAAAACAACAGATAACACACTCAAAAACAATCTGACCTTGGCAGGCAGGTGTTATTCTAGCAGACAGTCAAACACACGCTGCACTCAGAAGTGCACACACACACTCACATGCACGCTCACATGCACGTCGACGAAGAGAGAGGGGGGGGTTGAGCTCACACACTCCACCTCAAACCCACGCACGCACATGCATGCACGCACACACACATACAGTACAGTAAATTCATTCTCACAGAATCCATTCTGATACACCCAGAAGCCTCCAGGAGGTTTTAAAACTTAACGTTACAATAGTTTAAATTAATTTAGACATCAATAATTTGAGTAAAGTTATTCTTAATCTTAAATCTTAACTTTAATTTCTCAGAGACATTTTAAAACGTCTTAAAAGTACTTAATATTACAGAAAACAGAACTGGTCCATAGTCAAAGATAAAATATTGCTTCTCATTTTCCAATGGCTTGGCGCAAAGCCATGAAACTGAGAGACCCAAATAAACACAGTATTATCGGTACAGTGAACATAACAGTAACAAACTGACAAATACTGACCATTCATATGGTCCAGCCATAACAAGCTATAACCACAAACTGACTATGAGCACGGTTTTAATCAGGCTGTCTAGAAAGCACATGCCCTAGGTTATAAGCCCAACATATAATGACCATTCATAGGGTCCAAACAAACTGACGACGACAAAAACGACTGTACCGAAAAAAGTTAAAGTATGGAACTCACTATTTATCTCTGCTTCCTCATGGCAATGAGAGGGAGAGAAACCAAACAGGAAATAGTTAAAAATAGATTTAAGGTGTTGATCACCACCTTGAAACGTTGTAAGATGAAACAAAGAATTTTACGACCATCTGTATCTATAGATAAGGGTTTAATTTACGACGCGTGTCAAACCAAAACATTCCTCCGACGGAGGGAGAACATAATTCACAAATCATATCAATTATCATTACATTAACATCGTTAATTCAAAATTCAAAGACACGACGCGTTACAGGGATTTAGTAAATATGTACTTATCTTAATCACTTAGGAATTTGCCGAGCGTGGAGATCCCAAAGCAGCCCATGGACCGGGGGAGTATCCAACCTCTTGTGTCCGACAGTCCAACACGGTCCGCTGCTCCCGGATGTCCACGCGGTTCCACATTAATCCAAAACTCATAACACTGTTGTCTAAATAAATTCCTTTGTCTGATAATACAGCAATGTAGAGAATTTTCCTGGCTGGGGCTTTTAAAGCGTGTCGGAGCGCTTTGACCAGCCCTGGTGAGAGAGGGACCGTACAGTACCGGTCTCAAATCCCCCCCTGGCTGGTCAAACGCACCGCAGCTTTTCCACTCGAGAAGGACCAATTATTAATAAATTATGGATCTCTAAATCCATAGTTAAAATAAGAAGAGACGAGCCAAAGGACTATATTTAGATTGCTGTATTGAGGAGAGACAGACAAGGTAGACAGACAGTTCTAAATCTCTCCCCACCCTAACGGTAGGTCGAGCATTCTCTCTCTTAAAATGGAGTTTACATTCAGTATATAAAGGGTACAGTTAGGACAGTAAGATCGTGGAACTCATTGATTCGTTCCCAGATCATAACAAGGAAGTAGTAGGAAGAAAGTGCCACGTAGTGTTTTCCACCACTAGTGACTTATATCAGACAGAGGAAGACAGTGAGTCTGGTGACATACAGTATAAACCAAAACATGATTCTATTCAGGGCATTCAAAGTTATTATGACCTTTAATCAGTTTGCCTGAACCTACAGTATGCAACCAAAATGTGGTCTCTTATATACTGTACGTTCAGTTCATATTATGCCTTTATATGGTCATATGAGACTCATACACCAATAACATAATTATGTATCATAATTTATCCCCAGGGCTGTGTGCTGAGCCCCCTTCTCTACTCCCTTTACACCTATGATTGCACTCCTGCCCACTCCAGCAACTGCATTATTAAGTTTGCAGATGACACCACGGTGGTGGGGCTCATCTCGGGGGGAGATGAGTCCGCTTACCGGGACGAGGTGGTGAAGTTGTCGGAGTGGTGCGCAGAGAACAATCTGTCCCTGAACACCTCTAAAACCAAGGAGCTAATAATTGACTACAGGAGGAATAAGACAGACATTTTGCCCCTGGTCATTAGCGGGGAATGTGTGGAGAGAGCTTCCGACTTCCGTTTCCTTGGTGTTCATCTAGACGACAACCTGACCTGGAGCACAAACACCAATTCCATCATGAAGAAGGCACAGCAGAGACTGTACTTTCTGAGAACACTCAGAAATAACAACCTGGCACAGGATCTGCTAGTGTCCTTCTATCGGTGTGCCATAGAGAGCATCCTCACCTACTGCATCTGCGTGTGGTTTGGCAGCTGCACAGCCGCAGAGAGGAAGGCGCTCCAGCGAGTTGTTAAGTCCGCCGAGAGGATCATCGGCTGCCCCCTCCCCTCCCTGGCCGACCTGTACAGCACCCGCTGTCTCAGGAAGGCCAACAGCATCCTTAAGGACCCATCCCACCCCGGACACTGTCATTTTGACCTGATGCCCTCGGGCAGACGTTTTAGAGCCATGAAGGCAGGAACAAATAGGCTGAAGGACAGTTTTTACCCCAGTGCTGTAACGGCGCTTAATGTGCAGCTGTGTACTAGCACTAGAGTAGGGTAGAGTCACTGGACACTTTATTGAGTCACTGGACACTTTGCTAGAATACGGGTCCCCTTTTTATTTTATTGTCTTGATGTCGTTCTTTATGTTTGTTTTGTTTGTTTGTTTTGGTTCTTTTATATTTTAAATTATTTGTCTGTATAAACACACTTTAGGGGCTGCACCAATTTCGTTGTTTTAAACTCGTTTTTAACTTGTTTATGTAACAATGACAAATAAAGTTTCATATATACTCATATATACATGTACAGTAGGGTAGACTTATTGCACAATGGAAGCCTACATGTGTTGCCTTATACGGTGATTCATTCTCCCCTGTGGTTTAGGGATATGATAATGACTGAAGTGAACAGAAGAGGAAGTAAAAACACATCAACAGGTCAACCAGCCTGTGTCCCAATCATTTGGAGTTTGTTTGCACAACTCATGCCCTTTCTATCTTTCTATATTATGCACATAAGAGCTCTATTACCTGAGAACTGTCTGAATGTCCCCCACACAGCAACAATAAAGGCCTACTGTAATTCAGAAAAGAGAGAGGGGGGGATCACTATCTGTCACCAGATACATTTCCTGCTCACACAGTTGTTCGATGGTTAAAACAGTATGTAGGCCTATGATGAGTTTAATTGGAGTGCTTCTCTTCCCTTCCCATAAGAGACAAGTGATGTTGATGACATGATAATTGTCATGGCACTGGAACATGACGGATGGCAACTGTTCCTATTACAATTCTGATCTCACGTTCATCCCATGGTAATCGACTCAGGCTCTCCCATTGATTCATGTGTCTTTCCCATCCCCACTGTTAGTCCTTATCCATTTAACCCATTTGTCACCGTTCTTAACGTAATTCTTGTAACAAAACTCCAAGCCATCAAGCCATTAGGCAACATGTCCTAACTGCTCAAACCACAATTTAGTTTCACTAATTTCACAAATATTAGCAACACCCAGACCCTTTAAAAGTTTAAATCCTAGGCTTTGTGTAATTATAACCTGAACAAACTATATCCTCCCACATACAACCCATTTATGTCCTGTGTTTATCAATGTCCAGCCACCACAAACCAATATAGGTAAACATGAACATTGAAGCTGTAATGGTGGAAGGTTTCTAAAATCTCTGCATAAAACTAAATATAAATCTGTTCCAGAGTGTTAGCCCATATAAAGCCTAATAAGAGCCACCCGCCCCAAATTACCACATGGGCCTCTGTAAATCTACCAAATCATTGCTGGAACAATGACTAGGCAACCACAAACCACAAATTATGTGAGGAGCCTGTGTGTGTGTGTGTGTGTGTGTGTGTGTGTGTGTGTGTGTGTGTGTGTGTGTGTGTGTGTGTGTGTGTGTGTGTGTGTGTGTGTGTGTGTGCGCGCGCGTGCGTGCGTGCGTGCGTGTGACTGTTTTGGAGAAAAACAGCTTCCTCTCTCTCTCTCTCTCTCTCTCTCTCTCTCTCTCTCTCTCTCTCTGTTCTACCGCGACCATGGCACGAGGCCGATTTTTGCTAAACATATCTTTTGACGGTACTCCTATACAGATTTTGTTTTGATATTCCCACTAGGTTAAGGAACAAATGCCACCATTTGTAAATTGGTCTATTATAGCGCCACCAGGAGGCCACAATAACCTACTTGACCTGGCGGGACACCTGTGCTCGGAAGAGCACTCTTTCTAGTTTTAAATAAAAACGAATGGGTGACCGCAGCAACAGTCGGCTTCATTAACAGATTAACAGATAGAAGAAAACCAGTAGATCTCTAAGATCAGTCTGTCAGTAGTGGTAACCAGTAGAACTACCAGACAGCATTTCCTTTAGAGGCCATGCAGTGTACAAATACCAATTTTCAAACATTGACCGTCACTGTGACCTTTTTTAAATTATTATTATTTAATTATGGTATTATTTACCAAAAGTTAATAATCTTTTCAGGGTGGCCTACTGAGCTACTGTGTATTCTATCAAATCCAAGTCACGTTATTCAATATGTATTAAAAGAAGATATCTGCTCCACTCTTTGCAAGGCCATGATGGCCATCCTTGATAATAAGACTTCAGGCGCACCAGTAGTGAAATGCCTGCCCACCGTCACAGAGGTTGTGGGTTTGAATCCACAGTATTGCATGGCATGGGGATTTGAGGGTGAAAAAAGAAAACCCACAGTACAGTAGGCCTATATACATTTTTGTTATTATTATTATGACAGGTGATACCAACATAACTGTTTGTGTCTCCTGTGCATCCGTTCAGTAAGGACTGTGAGGAATATCATCATCATGTGGGTTTTAGCAGGAACACTCTTCCCCTCAGCTTCGAAGACAGCTGTGGGCTTTGTGCTTCTAATGCAGGGGAAACCAGACTGGAGTGGTCTATGGTGAGTATGCACACCCACAGGCAGTGGTGGAAGAAGTACCCACATAAGTAAACGTGTGTACCGCAGTGTAGGAATACTCTGTTACAAGTAAAAGTCTGGTATTCTGAATTTACTTTGGTTGACCTAAAGGAATCGACGTAGGCCTAAGTGCTCTTTCCACTGCATACCGGTAGCTGTACATCGCAAGGTAACAATTTCAAATGTACAGAAATTTGCCGGCATAGGCATTGGGAGTCATTCCCACAGATTTAAGAGTGCTAAAATATCTATTTAGAATGAAAAGAAGCAAATATTCATCTGCAGGCTGGCAGACCGGCAAATTTACACTTCTGTGGCTCTTCGAACATATACCCACATTCCTCACATATCCTAACATGGTTGGTAAGAAACATTAACAATCGTGGAAAAACTGTAATCCTATCTAGTGGCTCTGTGACTGAAGCCCTGCACCGAGGGACTCCTTTTACTCCCTCCTTCCTTCTGTCTCTCGTTGTTGTCCGTTTGATCCGCATGCGCCGTGTGTGCCTGTGCTGGGCTGAGTGTGGCTATGCTGGGGCTATTTCTGTCAGCGAGGTGATCTCGTGAAATACTTCCTCTCTTCTCGTTTCCTGTATAGTTTCCTTACAGTAACTCTCTTCCTTTCTTTACCTCTCCTCGCCTTTATTCTCATTGGCTCTCCCTGAACCATTCTCTTCTCTTCTCTTCTCTTCTCTTCTCTTCTCTTCTCTTCTCTTGTCTTGTCTTGTCTTGTCTTGTCTTGTCTTGTCTTCTCTTGTCTTCTCTTCTTCTATGTCCTATGCACAAGAATCTCTGTGCATATAAAACTATGTAGAATATGGCCATTTGTTCCACTGATGATTGGAGAGAGAGAGAGATAGATGTGTGCGCCTGTGCTTACTTACCCAGTCCTGACCCATACAACAAATAAGTCCTTTGTGTTTTGATCACTATGCCAGACAGCCTAAACAAACACACACATAACACACACATTATAGTGAGGTCTGGGAATCTTGGACTCTCTCTACAGTTTAGTTACAAGATACTTTGCGGATGTAAATTATAATATTATAAAACATACATGAACCACTTTAGCCCTATTTTATTCCTGGCTATTTGAAAATAGCCGATCTACAGGCTCATGGCGCATTGCATTGCGACGCATTGTGAGTTTGTAGATCTGCTATTTTCAAACATTTTGTACTTTTACTTTTGGTGCTTTAAGTACATTTGGATGCCAACACTCAAGTACATTTTGAATTCCGTACTTTTACTTGTAAGGCTGCACACACGCCAAAATATGGTCGCAAGCGGATAAACTCTTTTGGTGCGCGGCTGACTAAAAACGCAGAGAGCGCATTCTGTCCCAAAAACAGCGACGTGCCTGTCAGTCACTTCCAGAACCCTCCCCATTCCGCCTTTGACTCACCCGATTGGACAGGGGAAAAACCAGAGCTCCAGCATAAACGCAAGGATGGCGCACAGATATCCTCCACTGACATGAAAACGCCCTCTTCCCATTGAAATGCATTGGTGGAACGCGGATTCCACCCTCATATATGTACTTTGGTGTGTGTGCACCCTTAGAGAGTATTTTCTACATTGCAGTATTGATACTTTTACTTAAGTACTTTTTCCACCACTGGTCTGAAGGCCTCTGGACGGTGGACACAGTGGCCCTCATTTATCAACGTGGTGCAGATCAAAATTTGGGTGTACACCGAAATTTAGGGAAGTCTCGACATTTATCATTTCAACTTGACTTTGACTTTGGTCTAGGGTAGGATCAAATCTCACGTCAAGTCCTGAGGTGGTGTAGGAATCATCCTACACCACTTTGTTCCATTGTAGACGTGCGGAGCAGCATTGTCTAACTATCTGACAGGCAATGGACACATGTATCCACTCGAAAATGTATATCCAACACAATAATAAATAATCCTGTGAAAATATTACATTTTATAAAAGCATAGCCTATTATAGCCAGCTACATCATAGACATGCACGCCGATGTTATTTCCAAGTTACAATGACAAGCAATTAAAATCTAGCAATATAGAAGCAATCTACTGTTAAGTGCTTTAACAGTCTAAATCTTAAGATTGCAGACCTGGCTCAGAACAAGCACAGATATAGCCTACGAACGCATGCGAGAGCATTTTCGGGTCCAGCGCGGCGCCGCTGTGATTTACCGTGAGGCGTGAGCCTCCAATTTATACAGTGACGCGAGTCCTTTTAAATATGGATAAAACCCGAAGGTCCAAACCTGGCTGTGCCCAGCCCAACACACGCACGCTGCGGGGAGAAGACCCGCCCGTGCGGGAACGGTGCATGATTGCAAGTTCAAACACTCAAACGCGCATTGTGCTCGTCGCCGAAATTGGGTTAAATTTATATCCAAAACGTAACTGTGGGGTCTCTCAATTTATACAGTCGCTACAGTACTGGTAGCGACTGGTAGCGACACTATGCTGGAGTTAATGATGAAACCCGACGTGGTGAGAGTGAGACCGTGACATTCTTTTCGTGGACCGTGAGGTATTATACAAGTGTGTCCTATATGGAGTTATGTATTAAGGATAAAACCCACCCGACGCTTCAAACCTTCAGATTATAACTGCCTCCTTGTCAGTATCTCTCAGTAACATCGCATGCACGGCATCCTGTGGTTTCGGGAATACATGATTTTGCGTTATTTTTTTTCTTCTTTTTTTTGTAACCACTCAAACGCGCACTGCAGCGTCGCCGATATTGGGTTAAATTAATATATTCCATTTGTGACAATGACTGGTGTGTGGTGTCACTCATGTAGGCTGCAAGCTTAGGCTACTATACAAAATAAATGGTAATAATGGTTCCACAGTGAACCTAAATGCTGCTGGGCTTGGTGGTGTGTGCGTGCATGCATGCATGCGTGCATGTGTGCGTGGTCTGTGTGGGACGTGGACACTCTTCTATTGGCTTTCCTTTCGTTGTTAGGTCGTATTCAGGTCGTTCTAGTCGTAAAATCGGGGCGTTTCGAGAATAATTAAGGGCGTGTTATTTAAATTTCAGCCTGCGCATTTATCAACGCTGGGATCAAATGTACGCCAGGTGTGTCTGTTTAGGAAGCATTGATAAATGCCGTGCACACGTTGCCCTACGCAAAATTTGGTGAAAAAAATAGACCATTTTTTACACTCCATTGATAAATGAGGGCCAGTGAGTGGAGGTAGTGGAGGTGTGACACCGGGTTCAACCCTGCACAGCCTGCTGGGAGTTTGAAGGATATACAGACAGTAGAGTGTGATGATGCAGTGGCTTGTTCATTCATTCATGCCTTCGCTCACATTTCTATCTCTCTATCGTTTAGTCTCTCCATTATCTCTTTATTTCTCACTTTCTCTCCCACACACACAAAAACAGGATGTGTCACAGGAAATGCCACAGGAACCCCTCCGAAATGAAATCTTCTAATAAAGCTACTATATTGAGTGCCACAGGAAGTAGCAGATCTTGTGCTAGACACACGTACACATGCACCCACCCACCCACTCTCTCTCACACACCCAGTACAGTAGACTTAATATTACACAAGTGTGAGTGTGAATAGTGTAAAGAGGAAGTAAAACAATAAATCACATCAATCAAAAGGTCAACCCAATGAAGTCAGACAGAATGACAGACAGACAGACAGACAGACAGACAGACAGACAGACAGACAGACAGACAGACAGACAGACAGACAGACAGACAGCAAATAAATAGTGTGTTTAGGGTTAAGAATATGACTATGGGAGATAAAAGGAGTGAGAGGAAGAAGGGATGGAGAAAGAGAGAGACAGATGAGGAATAGTTTAAACCATCACCACGGTCAGAAAATACACCGTAAACTGCATCTCTGTGATGATGATACTGTAATATCTTAAGCCACAACAAACACAACCAGATGGCAATACTCAGGGAGAGATAGTGCACACTCTGTCCAATGTCTGTCGCCAAAAATGACTAAATATCCAACACCAATGATGTGAAAGCATGTCAGACGTTGTTGAAAATAACAGCAGCGATGTAGGCCTATACAATCCCCAGAGCAGTTGCGATAGAAGAGTCAGTCAGGGATCAGAAAGGCTTGTCCCTCACAGCTGGAATGTCCTGGGTTTGATTACCGCCAGGGAACGCTGTGGGCGTGTTCTCTCCTCTGCGTCATCATTGCCCATACCCTAGGCGAGGTTGGCAAAGCGGCCTTTCTGTGTGGAGTTTGCATGTTCTCCCCGTATCCAGCTGGGGAATCTCTCCCCTGTCAGGTGAAAAGAAACGGCTTGGACTACTCATGCATAGAAGGAAGCATGAGGTCAGTCCGTTGCTCTCCCCAGGTTCAGGGACGTGCAGAGAATGTTAGTGAGGCAGGGGCTGAAATGTCAAAGAGTTCTGTGTGTAGGGGTGGTTAGTAAAAAGAGTTATTTTTGTATCTAAGATTTTATGATCCCACCCTTAGGTAAATGTATCCTTAAGTGTATAATAAATCCTTAAGTCTTGGGGATTCTAAACCTATGTGGCCTGGCTGTTTGGGGACTTGAAAGGAGGGAGTCCATTTTGATATGTTACACCTAGGGACCCCTAGCCTGGGGCATAACAATACCACACTAAACTAAGCATAATCAAGTCAATGCTGCAGATGTGGCATAATGGCATGGATGTCTACACAGTGAGGGCAGTTCTTTCAACATAAGGGGTTATGCTGCATTCAAGTTCAGGCAATTCTCTTGAATGCTGCCTTCAGGTTAGGGCAGTCGCAACCCAGCTCAGCAGTTATTTTCTCCTACTTTCTCTTTTTCTTGCTTTTTTTTCTTCCTGTCTTCTTGACTCATTACATTGGCCAAGCTGGGCCAGCAAACTTTGTTTTATTCGTATAGTAGTTTAGTCTGTTTTTTTCTTTTTTCTTTTTCTCGTGTTTTTTTTTTTCTGATCCGCTGGCAGAAAAGTGGGGGAAGGGAATTGGGCATTGGGCCTATGCCTCTCAACTGAGTTTTATACTTGTATTTAACAAAGTTGGCATTTTCTTTTGTAAACCTCTGTGTTCCTAAAATAAAATTCCACAAAAAAAGAGGATTTGTTGAGGATACTGTACACACTGCAGCACCCACATCCAACTTTATGAATTTGCTCATGTATGGCCACGGATGGGCTGGTACTTGGGGGTGGCAGGAGGGTTGTCTGTTAGTTATTAACATGTTGTGTTTCACACTGCCTTTAGACTGTAGGCCCTGTGAAGCAAGCTCCACTGTGAAGTTACACTTATTCCCCAACACTGCCAGGCCAATCAGATGTCACATGGGAAGTGGTAACAAAGGGCCAGGAACAGAGCGGTCAGCTGTAGCGGTCGTGTTTAGAGGAAGCAGATACCATCTATATCTTCCTCTATTGCCCCCTTTCCACTGACATGGCCCAACAAAACACCACACCGCCCACTTGTGCCAGGTTTTCCACTACAAGGACCTGGGTAGAGTGGTGTGAAAGTGGTACAAAACGGGGTACTAAAAAGTATCCAATCCAGAGTAGGTCTGAGCTAGGCCAAACAGGGCCAAACACTTCATAATGACTGATCACTCACTGACTTTTCATTTAGACCACCAGGATATAGTTGTAATATATGATAATAGATGATATTGTGTCGTAATCACAGTTATAATCCATTATAGTGTATTATAATTTAGGATAGTTGTAATACAAATTTATATTGTATTATAACCACAGTTAAAAGGGTCAATTTGTTTTTTTACCGGGGTACTTTTGTGTGATGGAAAATGAAGAGATTTCATGGTGTGGTGCGGTGTGGTGTGGTGTGGCTAAAGCTGCAGTGGAAAGGGGGCTATAAGCCTCCAGAGAGGACAGCCGGGCCTCTCAGACCGATGGCTGTTCAAATCAAACTCGGTGACGCCAGCTGAAACCACCGCAAAGTGACACTGTGGGCCAAGGGAGAATTCTGTCAGTTTGTGTGTGTGTCTGATGATGTGTGAATTCAGGTGACCAAAAGCACCAGTGTCTCACTGTGAGTGACAAAAATAAATTAAATCATATTTAAATTAAGTGGTATTTCTATTCATTTCAACCGGATTACAGCAGGATTCATAACTACTTTGAATCTAACGAGATGAGAGAGAGAGAGAGAGAGTGAAGGAGAGAGCGGATGTCAGCGTGCAATCTGCTCCCTCAGCTCAGGGCCTCAGATGAGGTCTGGCACCTAGTTCACAAAACTTCCACATTTTGCCTTTAAATGTCTCTGGAAAGAGCAAGCAAGGGAGGGGGCGAGAGAAAGAGAGAGGCACACGGTTGGTTCTACAGACTCCAACCTTTGCACACAGATAGCTAAGATTTTGCCTATGTTCTTAGCTGCTTCCGCTGCCGTTACTGTACTTACACAGTCCACAACGTGTATGAAACAAAATTATTTTGTAGAACCGCCGATCCAACCAATATACAGTATAGGCCATGCCCATGTCTCCATATACATGGATCTCCATATATGGGTATCAGGGATCTCCATAAATGGTTAACTGGTCCGATATATATAATAATTAATTCCGTCCTGTGTGAATTCTGTGCTGCCCTCTGCACAACCTTAGGCGTCTTTTATATCAGGTCGCACTTGTTGATGGTGACGTCACCAAGCCCTGATTGGCTATGGGCGTAAATACAGACACACACACGACAGAAACACCGAACGCAGTACTGGCACACTCTGCTGGTGCAAGTAAAGATATCACTGTGAGTCTACTCATACTGGAAGAGACTTCATCCTCGTTGTTTACCAGAGCGGTGGGTCAGACAGCATTTTCATTCTCTTATTTCCAACAGTGCTTTTATGGATCCACAAAATGTTATCTTATCTAAGAAACTCATTGCTTCACGGTACGGTAAGTGTCCAAATCATTAGCCGCAGTGGCTCACTCCATTATGGGTGGTATAATAAATAAGAATATAACATGGTGTGTGTGTGTATGTGTGTGTGTGTGTGTGTGTGTGTGTGTGTGTGTGTGTGTGTGTGTGTGTGTGTGTGTGTGTGTGTGTGTGTTTTTTCTCAGATAACCTATTATTTCTTTTTTTGCATTTGATGTAGACAGTGATGTTGATGTAGGCTATACTGATGTATATTGCTTTATTGTAAATTGCTCTGGATTAACTCATACCTCGCGATCCCCGTAGAGACCGTAGATTTCCCGCTGTACTGCGCTGCCATGCCCGTAGAGCCCGCAAAGTTTAATTAGCTTTAATCATTATGAAAGGATTAAAAGTATTAGCGCAGATTTTCGCTGATTCTGGCTCTTTAGGCCCGCCCCCCTAACTGTATCCGGTCATTTCCGGTCTGGACCGGATCCAGCTTTCCGTATCCAGTCTGAGCCTGGGCCATAGTCCCGCCTCCATTGGTTTACTGTGTAACAGAAGTGGAAGCTACTGGGCGATGGAACGCTCGTTTTTCAATCGGATTTTTGCGTTTGGAAACTTTGATCCAGTCTCTACACGCCTGGATTATGATCCCCGCACATATCGTGCGTTTTGTGCGCGAACGTGTCCACGTGTTACCATAGCGCACAGTTGGCTTTTTTCAATGCTTTTTCATGTAAACACTGGCTGATAAGCAGAGATACAGCGTGGCAACGGATATGTCTTTTTCAATGGGGTTTTTTGTATTCGAAAGCTTATCACCGAGTCTACACGTCTACTAGATGAGTCGCGCACAGATTGTGCACGATGCGTGCGCGTGCCCACGTTAAAAGGTAAGGACAATTTGGCAGCTGCTTACTACAGCTATGTTTAAAATGGCAGAGAAAAAGTTAAGCGCGTCTGCTAAATGCTTAAACAAGTGTAAACTGTTAAACTCTGATGTGAACGGATCAGTTCAATCTGTCTCAGGCCTCAGGGTGAAATACAATAATATAAAGTATAGCAATATCAAAAATAGCGTGCATCTGTGAGGAAAGTCATTACTCGTCACTCGTGGATGAAACTGAGACCGACTATATACCGACTCTCTGTATGAGTCAAATTATTGAGTGAGTGCAAGTTTCTCTCTGAGACGGTGCAGCTACCTCGGCACCTTTGCTGTTGTTATCATATTCTCACTCCGCCCAGAATCTAACTCCCCTGTTCAAGGCTGGTGAATGCTAACTTGCCGACACTGGTGAATGCTAACCTGGTGAATGCTGGGTGTCGGCAGTCAGCACTCAACACCGATGCTTTCTTTATTTCATTGTCAAAATCAACATCTGTCACTGATCCTCCTTTCCACCACCACCCGACACACGCACGCAAACACCCACCCACACACACACACACACACACACACCACACACACACACACACACACACACACACACACACACACACACACACACACACACACACACACACACACACACACACACACACACACACAGGGATGTTAAAGGGAACTTATTGTGCAGTGAGATGAGTAATGTTAGACCCATTGACCCCACGTCTCCCACCCCCTCTCCCCTCCCCTGCCTGCCCGTCTCTCTCTTGCAAAGAACAGCGGAACAGCGTAACTTACAGCAGAACCTCCGTTGAACAACCACATGACTTGGTAGCCTGGCGGGCCAGCCGCTATCACACACTGCTTGCCTGGGGGTGGCACATAACAAAGGCAGACTTCATAACCGTGGATATAAAACCACACCTATCAGCCAGCATCCAATCTGTGAACAATTGATGTTGATGTTCCAGTGTTAAGGGTGGCCTCACTGAGATGCCAGAGCTCCAGACTAATTAGCCTATATTAAGACTGTATCCTTAATATTTATTGAATAGGAAAATCTAACCATGCATTTGAGTCTTCTTTGATTCTTCACACTTGGCATGGTTAAACGTATTACTTAAACCTCACGTTTACAGCTTTATAAATATGTGTTGAGTGACATAAATGCCCTACTGTAATGATAGACACTCTGTAATAAATGAAATCATTGTGAGATAATTTATGAGCGGGCAACACGTCTGTTTGTAAATCATACAGGGTTCACTTTCAAGTCGCTGCTGTCAGGGCAGAAACCTCTTATCTCCATATTTTAACTTTTCGTGTTTTTTCATAGATTAATGCTCTGCTTGATCGCACTACAGCGTCACACAAAAGCATCAAAAGTGGCAGATCTACAAGCTCAAAACGCGTCACAAAGCGACACATTTTGAGCTTGTAGATCTGCCACCATCAGAGGCAGTTTTTGTTGGAATAAGTGGATACATGATGGATGGATGGATGGATGGATAGGGGATGATGACAGTTGAGGGGAAGAGGGTGTAAGTGTGGGGTACGGAAGACTGGAGAAGAAAATCCCTTCGATTTTGGCTTGTTTGGCTTGTTGCGTGTGAGAGTCCAGCTGGACTCCGAAGTGTCTACACAGTAAATGTGGAGTGATTCAATGTGAAAAGGTTAATCAAAGCAAAAATAAAATGTCAAAGTCAAATTCCCTGCAGGGAAACTAGCAAATAATAGAAAATAAATGAAGAATGACAGTATAGGTATGTAGTCCTGGATAACACGTAAGAAGACAGCCTGCAATGGAGAAATGTACAGCAGGAGCTACAGTGTAATCCTTTGTATTTAGTCAGGAGCTACAGTGTAATCAATTGTCAGCATGCAGTGATCACTGTCATTGACTTCCAAAAATCTTTTGACACTACAATATATATTATAGGGAAACTCGTGGACACTTTCTGGGTTATGAAGTTCCTGAGAAGATGGTGCAGATGATATAGGCAAGTTAATAGCTGGACTTGAGTCAAGGTTCAGGCAAGAGCAAGACTGTGGTGCTATTCAAAAATGTGGGTAAGAGTCTGAGATTGTCGTGGGCGTCCTACACAGAGTGACACTCTAGTCCCATTCCTACTCATCGTGGTGATTAGCCATGCCATGAGACTTAACATTCAGTGGCAGGGACATTGGGGTTCACACTGGCCTCGAAGCAGACTAATCACAATGACCAACCTCTAGATGTAGACGACTCGACGTCAGAGCCCTGGTCACCGACACAGCAAGAGAAAGGAAGAGAACGACTACCAGCGGTGGAAATGGAGTGTTTTGACAACGCTGAGGAACACTGACCAGGTCGAAAAATGCCTTAATTGCTTTTCTCCTGGTGAGACAAATAAAAAATGAAAGGGCATTACTGAGTGCTGGCTGTTTTCTCCTTTCATTCTGTTGGGCCGTGCACCAGCAAATATCCTGGTGCCCGAAATGCCTCAGTGGAACAGGATCTGAAGGACACTCACCTGGAATATCTTGCCATTGGATGAGGAGAGTGTATAAATTGATAAGTTGTGCTTTAAGTATTGCTATTACACTTATGAGCGTTGACTGTTTTTGACACTTGTACTGTATATATTCTTCTCTTTTTTTGGTGTACCTTGCTCTTTTACTGTGTAAACTGTACAATCTTTTTCTTTTCATACTTCTCTGTAACTTTGTAAATAACCTTAAAGCTATACTGTGTAAGATGCCCAACTAGTGGTCATTAGCCCTATAGCAAACCGCGTCCGCGTCTTTCGGCCGTTTTTCGTACCTTCAGACCCCCGCGTCTGCCTCCACCTCGCTGAGATCTATCTTTTGAGGGGTCCCTTGTTCCTGTGCGTTCAGTAATTCCAGAGATACGGACTCCTTCACCCTGCCTGGTAGGCGAAATTACCTAGAGAAGGGATGGTACAAACGGGCAACAACAAATATGGCTGCCATAGCGACCCCACTTCAAGATGCGCTGTGATTGGCCGGCAGTTGTATAACCCTCGCTGTGATTGGCCGGTAGTGTGATGACGCAATTTTGGCGCGAGATCCGGTCCCCGGCAAGGATCGCACTTTACATATATAGAGAAGGCTTTACAGGCTGAAATTCACGGAGTGGGTGTTCTAAAACTTTAGCGATTTAACAGTTAGGACAATTTTAAGATTTGTTTTATAAAAAAAGTTACATGGTACAACTTTAAACTGCTGTGCTGCCTCCGGGCGACTGATTTCCCCCTTGGGATAATAAAGGAAGGTATCTATCCATCTATCTGTCTGTCTGTCTGTCTGTCTGTCTGTCTATCTATCTATCTATCTATCTGAGGAGTTGACCTCAAGAAGCGTCTGCTCGTGGCTACAGTGAAGTCCACTACTGCAGTATACAGGGCTGAGACATGAGACACATCACACACAAGAAAAAGCCCTGGATGATGTCCCAAGAATGCTACAAATTGCACTTGATGTCACAAGGGAGGACCATAGCCGCGGGAACGTGAAAAATTGCGGTTATTTGCGGATTTTAATTGTGTTTTATAACCTTTTTTGCATGTTTTATTCGGGTTTCCGCGGTTTATTTTTTAGCTAAATGTAACACAATTGGGAACTGCACACTAAACTTTCCCTTTGCCTCTCCAAACGGGCTGTGGACAGTGCGGAGACATATAAAAAATGCGCACACAGTGGCCATATGCCACTGATCTGATTGCAGCCAGCAGGATATTATTAGATGCTATATTGTCCGCCGCATCGGTCCAGACCCCAGTGTTAGGAAACAGCTGGTCAACTTCTGGTACACCATAGCCATTAGCCACTAGCTAGCCCAAACATTAGCCTAGCCAGGCAGCACAGCAGCATTACATAGCATTCATCATTACAAGTCTTTAGCCACGACTCACCAGTGAGGACGCCAGGGCTAGCAGAGGGCGATGTTTGATGCCTTCATAGCCTAGGTTGTGTTGTCTTGGTGTTCTGTATATTCCTTTTATGCCCGTATTGTTATAATTCACCCGAGTCCATGACGCATCATGTTACGCACGGAGAGACAGACGCTTAGACAAGTTAAAAGGGAAGTCCTTTGAAAGCCATTTCCTGTCTAAACAGTGCCCAGAAGCACATTTCAAAACAAGAGCCTTTCTTTTTTTTTTGTCTATACAATCGATCATTCAACACATGTTTATTTTGAAATTGTACTGGAAATAGAAGTAGCCAATAGCTCCTACTTCACGCCACTGATGTCAGAGCCTCTACTTGCCGATCGGCAATATTTTTCCCCCAACCCCCCTTTAGGGGGTGCGGTGGGGGGTGCGGTGGGACGTGGGGGAGGGGGTGCGGCCGCACCCCCAGCACCCCTACTTCCCTCGGCACTGGGGAGGACCACACCAAAAGTCTGTGGACCTCTACAGAGGCCTCCCATGGGTCACAGACAAGGTTGATGCGAGAGCAATGAGAGGCCATGCATCTTATTCTAACGCTGTGTTGTAGAAAATAACAAATCTACAAGCTCACAAACTCAAGTCACGGGTTTGTGAGAGACATAAGAGTGGCTGATCAGTGAGCACAAACAGACAGGAGAGTGGAAAAAATGCTTGTGGTCTAGCTTTCTCAAATGAACATCACCACACCCACATGCACACACACACTGTCCACTAAAACCTTCTTTGTCTGACCTGAAAATGGATATATCATTCAACAACTATTTCTTCCCAAGCCCCCTCTTTCTACCCCCTCTCCCTCCCCCTCTCTCCAGACCCACCTCTCTCTTTTTTTCCTTCCCTCTCCCCCACCCCCCCGTGTCTCTCTCTCTCTCTCTCTCTCTCTCTCTCTCTCTCTCTCTCTCTCTCTCTCTCTCTCTCCTGTCTTTCCATCCTCCCCGTCCTTCCTCTAACTACAGACACTCCCAAGGCTGGGCAATATATCGAAAATATATCAATATCGAGGTATCAACATGCGAGTTATACATATCGACAAAGACGGTTTGAAATGAGGTATTGGTGTATGTGTCAAATTAATTACAGTTTTTTTTTTCGATTGCTAAAACACAAAAAGGGCAAAACATTAGACTCAATTTGTTACTACTTTAGATTTCCTTCTTTACACTCTGATGTAAATTTCACATCACCAACACACAATTTTCAGGTTTGCACACACTTCTCACATACAATCTCAAAGCATCAATCCACAACACACAACTATTCAAATCTCTACACTTTCAGGTCTGATGTCAATTACACATCACTGTTGTCTAAACACTACACACAATGTTCAGTTGTTGCACAACTGAACGTGCAGACAGGAACCGGAGGCAGAGATGGGCACAAAATACAAACATATATATATATATTTGAAATACAAAGATACAAATACCAGGATATTGTCACCAGGATAGTATCTTGGTGACGGTATCCTGGTCAGTATTACAGTAAACCAAGTAGACCAAGTATTTCGATTTCTTTTAAAAATACTTGTTTGTATTTTGTGCCCATTTTGACCAGAGGCATTGTTAGGGTAGAATTATGTTACATAATTCTATGATTTGTGTACGAGGCTCATATGACCATATAAGGTTATATTATGAAGTGAACTTACAGTATAGGAGACCACATTTTGGTCGGATACTGTAAGCTCAGGCTAATAGATTACAGGTCATAGTAACTTTGGTTGCCCTGACTACGAAATCATGATATACTGTATGTCACTAGTGGAAAGTTACCAACACTACGTGTCACTGTCTTCCTTGTTATGATCTGGGAACAAATTAATGAGTCCCACGATCTTATACTGTCATAACTGGACTCTTTATATACTGTTACAGTTTTTTTCGATTGCTAAAACACATTTTTCAAAACTGTACGTTCTTTTCAAAACTGCACACACAAAACTCCAAACATTACACTCAAATTGCTAAACCCTGGCATCCCTTTGCAAAACAACTCTTAGCCATCAAATCTCTTAACATGTTCACAAAATGGAACTTGTGTTTTCATTTGGTAAACACAGCCATATTTTCACATGACACAGACATACCATTCATTGAATAAACACAACTAGCTTTTGGCTGAACACTACCAAGCATGTACAGAACACTGAAGAGCAAAACTGAAAACACAATTATAGAAATGGAACACACTGAATGAATGACAATGACGCTGGTAAATGAACCAATTCTCTTTTTGTAAAATGACCCAGTGTATGCCCACTTCTCTCATAGACACACATAAAACAGCACACAAATATGCATACAAAAAGATTTATTGATTTACAGTAGATTTAGGCATCATGCCTGAAATGTAAATTATTAATAGTTAAATAAATATGGATCTATAATTTTAAGATTTGTTTTATAAAAAAAGTTACATGGTACAACTTTAAACTGCTGTGCTGCCTCCGGGCGACTGATTTCCCCCTTGGGATAATAAAGGAAGGTATCTATCCATCTATCTGTCTGTCTGTCTGTCTGTCTGTCTGTCTGTCTATCTATCTATCTATCTATCTGAGGAGTTGACCTCAAGAAGCGTCTGCTCGTGGCTACAGTGAAGTCCACTACTGCAGTATACAGGGCTGAGACATGAGACACATCACACACAAGAAAAAGCCCTGGATGATGTCCCAAGAATGCTACAAATTGCACTTGATGTCACAAGGGAGGACCATAGCCGCGGGAACGTGAAAAATTGCGGTTATTTGCGGATTTTAATTGTGTTTTATAACCTTTTTTGCATGTTTTATTCGGGTTTCCGCGGTTTATTTTTTAGCTAAATGTAACACAATTGGGAACTGCACACTAAACTTTCCCTTTGCCTCTCCAAACGGGCTGTGGACAGTGCGGAGACATATAAAAAATGCGCACACAGTGGCCATATGCCACTGATCTGATTGCAGCCAGCAGGATATTATTAGATGCTATATTGTCCGCCGCATCGGTCCAGACCCCAGTGTTAGGAAACAGCTGGTCAACTTCTGGTACACCATAGCCATTAGCCACTAGCTAGCCCAAACATTAGCCTAGCCAGGCAGCACAGCAGCATTACATAGCATTCATCATTACAAGTCTTTAGCCACGACTCACCAGTGAGGACGCCAGGGCTAGCAGAGGGCGATGTTTGATGCCTTCATAGCCTAGGTTGTGTTGTCTTGGTGTTCTGTATATTCCTTTTATGCCCGTATTGTTATAATTCACCCGAGTCCATGACGCATCATGTTACGCACGGAGAGACAGACGCTTAGACAAGTTAAAAGGGAAGTCCTTTGAAAGCCATTTCCTGTCTAAACAGTGCCCAGAAGCACATTTCAAAACAAGAGCCTTTCTTTTTTTTTTGTCTATACAATCGATCATTCAACACATGTTTATTTTGAAATTGTACTGGAAATAGAAGTAGCCAATAGCTCCTACTTCACGCCACTGATGTCAGAGCCTCTACTTGCCGATCGGCAATATTTTTCCCCCAACCCCCCTTTAGGGGGTGCGGTGGGGGGTGCGGTGGGACGTGGGGGAGGGGGTGCGGCCGCACCCCCAGCACCCCTACTTCCCTCGGCACTGGGGAGGACCACACCAAAAGTCTGTGGACCTCTACAGAGGCCTCCCATGGGTCACAGACAAGGTTGATGCGAGAGCAATGAGAGGCCATGCATCTTATTCTAACGCTGTGTTGTAGAAAATAACAAATCTACAAGCTCACAAACTCAAGTCACGGGTTTGTGAGAGACATAAGAGTGGCTGATCAGTGAGCACAAACAGACAGGAGAGTGGAAAAAATGCTTGTGGTCTAGCTTTCTCAAATGAACATCACCACACCCACATGCACACACACACTGTCCACTAAAACCTTCTTTGTCTGACCTGAAAATGGATATATCATTCAACAACTATTTCTTCCCAAGCCCCCTCTTTCTACCCCCTCTCCCTCCCCCTCTCTCCAGACCCACCTCTCTCTTTTTTTCCTTCCCTCTCCCCCACCCCCCCGTGTCTCTCTCTCTCTCTCTCTCTCTCTCTCTCTCTCTCTCTCTCTCTCTCTCTCTCTCTCCTGTCTTTCCATCCTCCCCGTCCTTCCTCTAACTACAGACACTCCCAAGGCTGGGCAATATATCGAAAATATATCAATATCGAGGTATCAACATGCGAGTTATACATATCGACAAAGACGGTTTGAAATGAGGTATTGGTGTATGTGTCAAATTAATTACAGTTTTTTTTTTCGATTGCTAAAACACAAAAAGGGCAAAACATTAGACTCAATTTGTTACTACTTTAGATTTCCTTCTTTACACTCTGATGTAAATTTCACATCACCAACACACAATTTTCAGGTTTGCACACACTTCTCACATACAATCTCAAAGCATCAATCCACAACACACAACTATTCAAATCTCTACACTTTCAGGTCTGATGTCAATTACACATCACTGTTGTCTAAACACTACACACAATGTTCAGTTGTTGCACAACTGAACGTGCAGACAGGAACCGGAGGCAGAGATGGGCACAAAATACAAACATATATATATATATTTGAAATACAAAGATACAAATACCAGGATATTGTCACCAGGATAGTATCTTGGTGACGGTATCCTGGTCAGTATTACAGTAAACCAAGTAGACCAAGTATTTCGATTTCTTTTAAAAATACTTGTTTGTATTTTGTGCCCATTTTGACCAGAGGCATTGTTAGGGTAGAATTATGTTACATAATTCTATGATTTGTGTACGAGGCTCATATGACCATATAAGGTTATATTATGAAGTGAACTTACAGTATAGGAGACCACATTTTGGTCGGATACTGTAAGCTCAGGCTAATAGATTACAGGTCATAGTAACTTTGGTTGCCCTGACTACGAAATCATGATATACTGTATGTCACTAGTGGAAAGTTACCAACACTACGTGTCACTGTCTTCCTTGTTATGATCTGGGAACAAATTAATGAGTCCCACGATCTTATACTGTCATAACTGGACTCTTTATATACTGTTACAGTTTTTTTCGATTGCTAAAACACATTTTTCAAAACTGTACGTTCTTTTCAAAACTGCACACACAAAACTCCAAACATTACACTCAAATTGCTAAACCCTGGCATCCCTTTGCAAAACAACTCTTAGCCATCAAATCTCTTAACATGTTCACAAAATGGAACTTGTGTTTTCATTTGGTAAACACAGCCATATTTTCACATGACACAGACATACCATTCATTGAATAAACACAACTAGCTTTTGGCTGAACACTACCAAGCATGTACAGAACACTGAAGAGCAAAACTGAAAACACAATTGTCGAAATGGAACACACCATAAGAATGACCATGGCTCTGGAGAATAAGATATTTCTCCTTTTGTAAAATGACTCAGTGTAGGCCTACTTTTTTCATAGTCAAACATAAAACAGCACACAAATATGCATCCAAACAAACAAGTTTTTTGATTTACAGTAGATTTAGGCAACATGCCTCTGGTCAGAGATGGGCACAAAAAAAATATTTTGAAAGAAATTGGTCTACTGACCAGGATACTGTCACCAAGATACTATCCTGGTGACAGTATCCTGGTATTTATACCTTTGTATTTCAAAAATGTTTTTGTATTTTGTGCCCATCTCTGCCCCCGGTTCCTGTCTCAATGTTCAGTTGTGCAACAACTGTGGTTTTTAGACAACAGGGGAATTTGTAATTGACACTAGACCCGAAAGTTTAGAGATTTGAATATTTGTGTGTTGTGGATTGATGCTTTGAGATTTTATGTGAGAGGTGTGTGCAAACCTGAAAATTGTGTGTTGTGTTTTGACAACAAGGTGATGTGAAATTTACATCAGAGTGTAAAGAAGGAAAGTCAGAGTCTAATATGATAAGGAAATCTAAAGTAGTAACAAATTGAGTCAAGTGATTGGGGACAGAAGTAAAGGTTGTGAAAATTGTGCCTAATTTTAACTTTTTGTGTTTTAGCAATCGAAAAAAACACTTCCATTTTGGAGAAGAGAGAGAATTAGCAAAGCTACCACTAGGATGGTACGCTCACTGTTTGTCTTCCTTGTCTGACTTCAAATACAGCAATTTATTGATCAGTCCTTTGGCTCGTCTCTCTTATTTTGATTATGGATTTATAGATCCATATTTATTTAACTATTAATAATTTACATTTCAGGCATGATGCCTAAATCTACTGTAAATCAATAAATCTTTTTGTATGCATATTTGTGTGCTGTTTTATGTGTGTCTATGAGAGAAGTGGGCATACACTGGGTCATTTTACAAAAAGAGAATTGGTTCATTTACCAGCGTCATTGTCATTCATTCAGTGTGTTCCATTTCTATAATTGTGTTTTCAATTTTGCTCTTCAGTGTTCTGTACATGCTTGGTAGTGTTCAGCCAAAAGCTTAGTTGTGTTTATTCAATGAATGGTATGTGTGTGTCATGTGAAAATATGGCTGTGTTTACCAAATGAAAACACGAGTTCCATTTTGTGAACATGTTAAGAGATTTGATGGCAAAGAGTTGTTTTGCAAAGGGATGCCAGGGTTTAGCAATTTGTGTGTGATGTTTGGAGTTTTGTGTGTGCAGTTTTGAAAAAAACGTAGTTTTGAAAAACGTGTTTTAGCAATCGAAAAAAACTGTAACAGACACACTATGCATGCATGTATGCAAAAAAGCAGTCCATCTGTAACCAGTTGTGGTTATTTCAATAAAACCATTGTTGGAAAATGGAAATAAAGCATTTAATTTCTTTATTCTATGTGACCTGTGCAGTGTGCATGCATGGATATGCTATTCATTATCTGGGTTAGGCAGGCAGTGGACCTAAAGCAGAAAAACATTAAATACTATATAATGCAATTGTTTTTACTAATATCGATATCGAGGTATTCAACGTTATCGAATATCGGAGGTTTTCCTAATATCGCCCAGCCTTACTCCCAAGCCTAATCGCTATAATCGTTTCCGTGTTGAAAAATGTTCATACATCTTCTAACCTGTCCCTCTCCATGTTCCTTTCTCTCTCTCTCCCTCAATCTCTCTCTCTCTCCCCCTTCTCGCTCTCTGTCTCAACCTCCCGATTTCTCAACCTCAAAATTATTGGCTCAGGAATTCGCCTAAAAATATCCATGAATTCAAGTCTCCAGGGGGTGAGTGATCGATAGAATAAAAGTCATCCTGGGGGTGAACTATCCCTTTAAGTTTAAGCCAATCATCTGGGGACCCAGAATCATCCCATGATTAAATAGGATATGGGCAATATTTTGTTGAACCCCGGGTGAAAGAGGTGGCGGGTGGGATTGTCGAGAGAACAGCCAAATGGGTTTGGGGAGTCATTTTGTGTAACCCGGGTGAGTGGGGTTTGCAGAGGTCGAATAATTCCACCCTATAAAATGGGGCAGCCACAGCTGAGTGGTTAGTGAGGCCGCCTGGGCAGCCAGAGCCCCTGGGTGTTCCAGGTCCGATTCCAGGACAGGCCAGTAACGTGTCGATGTGTGTCCCTTAAAACCGTCCCTAAAAATGTAACTTGCATTGGATGTTCTTTTTACGTCTCTGTTGTGTGCAAGCCTCGTCCGTTACATCGTCCAAGTCAATCCTGGCTAACCCTTCGTCATCACACTGTGTTGCGTGCCAAAAGTGGCCGATCTACAAGCTCACAGCAGCTCGCATCCGCGATGCTGGGTTGAGGTCAGGGGTCATCAATGTGTCTGTACACAGGGCAAGACTTTGCCTCGTCTGTGGCAAATACTATATTGTTTTGCACACCATCATATTCCTATTTTTTATCATAAGTATCAATGGCCACCCAATTAATGAATCAATCTGAGAGTGTGCACATGGAAACAAATGGACCCTGTAACGATCCATTTGGGTCCATTTGTTACATTCTCAGAGTTACAGACCTGTGATGGTCTGTAACTGTGGCCGCCCCATTCCGTGTGGAGTGGACCTACAGTAGCTGTGGAATGCGGTTATGCGGGGCAAACTGCAAAGCAGTGCTGAAGGTTGTGCAGGGTCAATTCAGCAAGTAGGGTCTATAGTCTAATCTGCAGTCACTCTGAAAAGACAAACTAAGTGTACGCATAGCATGTTTAACCCTTCTCTCTCTCTGTCTCGTTCTCTTTGTCTCTGTCTTTCTTTATCTCTCTCCCATCTGTCTATACAGTATGTACTATCTCTGTCGCTCTGACTCGGTTTCTCTGTCTCTCTCTGTATCTCCTCCTCACTCTCTATACCTCTGTCTCTCTCTCTCTCTCTCTATCTCTAGAACTCTACACTTGAAGCAGAGTGTTGAGTGGACATGCTGCTGCTCTCTGTGGTGTAAAGCTATACAGGAAATGTTTCTTCAGACACATTAACAACTTGCTGCTGGATATGGTTGTTTTCCCACTTCATACTGTGTGTGTGTGTCTCTCTGAGTGAGTGTGTGTGTGTGTGTGTGTGTGTGTGTGTGTGTGTGTGTGTGTGTGTGTGTGTGTGTGTGTGTGTGTGTGTGTGTGTGTGTGTGTGTGTGTGTGTGTGTGTGTGTGTGTGTGTGTGTGTGTGTGTGTGCGCGCACGGGCACGGGGCGGAGAGGAACTTGCGAGGAACTTGTAGTTCGGCTATTTTGTTTTATAACAAGAGCTTGTCAGGGTCATTTTGGGGGGTCCCCAGTTCAAATATGATAATTTTGGGGGGTCCCGAGTTCAAATATGATTATGTTGGGGGGTCCCCAGTTCAAATATGATTATTTTGTGGGGTCCCCTGCAGTTCAAATGTGCATTATATGGGTGGTTCCCAGTTAAAATATGATTATATGGGGGTCCCCAGTTCAAATATGATTATATGGGGGGGGGGTCGAGGCCTGAAAAGGTTGAGAACCCCTGACCTAAAAGAATCAACCTCAGCTGTGTTTCCACTGCATACCTGTCCATCGCTATAGGTAACATTTTCAAATGTACATAAATTGCTGACATAGGCATCGGGAGTCATTCCTTCAAGTTTAGGGGTGCTAAAATATGTATAGAATGAAAAGAAGAAGCCAAAATTCATCTGCTGGCTGGCAGTCCGGCAAATTTAGCTCTGTCTGTAATCACACACACACACACACACACACGGACAAAGACACGCACACGCACACACACACATACACACACACACACACACACACACACACACACACACACACACACACACACACACACACACACACACACACACACACACACACACACACACAATGGGGTAATTGGATTCAGACATTCTATGTCTGCAATCATTATTATTAGCACTATATCGTATCACAAAATGGCCAAAATGGGAAAACTATTGTGTATATTGTGATCCATTATTCTTGTTTTGGATGTTTTGTCTTGTTTTGTTTTTTTAAAATAGATCTATATCACAGAAGGACAATGAGTCTCACATGAAGAAGCACTTAAGTATTTGCTCATAATGTTCTCTAAAGCCCAACCCAACAACTAAACAGGCAACCACAATCTGTGATTGACAGAAGAACAGTCCTTGTGGGTATTATAGGTCTCTGCTACCAACAAGGTTGTATGAGAGGATTTAGAATTTGTGGAGGTGTTGGGTTTTGTTGCAGCCTGATTTGAAAATGTTATTGAACCACTACGCATTAACAACATACAGATGGACACGCACATTACTGTGATTGTCAATATTATGATCAACAGTATTGTCACTTAATGCTATTAGTCTGACATGTGATCATCACTTCTAACATGAAGGTGTTAAGACATTGTTGATGCCAATGTTCATTTTGTTTGTACTGTAATGTTGCAATATGGGAACCCATCGTCTTTTTTCAAAGGGATATCCCTATGGACCGGGGGAGATATTATACTTTCTTTTTTAAGTCATCAAGCTGAGGCAGGGTGTCACGCTAGGGTGTCCCACTATCAGCAGCCCTGCTCAGACCACAGCAGCGACCCCTGGCTCTCACACGCTCCCACCCACACTCCAAAGCTTACTGTATGTTTCTACTATCGAGTTGCCCATCATCACTGCCCATGTCAGCAGTAAGTCACTCACTGTGTTAGGGTGTTCCACTATATTCAGTTCAGGCAGATATCGCCCCAGCCTGAACCCTTTCAAAATCTAGTTTCTCCCCTAGGCAGATTCCTTTGGGTCACTATTGTGGGGCCTTAAGGGGAGACAATGCTCATTTAATGCAAATCAGTCTAAAAGCGCCAAATTTTGCACAGATGTAGCCCAGGGCTTGCTCTAATGATTTAGCTAGGGCGCCCGAGCCGAATACCTTTTTTGTCCCGTAAACCTATTGAAGAGATTCTCCATTGTACACACATGGATTATAAAGTGATTGAATAACTTGTGCTTTGTAGTCAGGCAGCTTACCAAAGAAAACCAGACATGGCTGACAAAAGCGCCAAATATTTTCTCCATCACCATAAGTTTTATTTTGGAAGGGGGCTTCTTAGCCACTTAGAAGGTCAATCTTGGTGTCAAAATATACATTTTCTGAGTTAAGAATCACAATAAAGCCATTGAGAATACCAATAGATGTTTTGTTTGTGCTATCAGAATAAGTCACTCATTGATAATCCCTATTTTTATTGGATTCCTTGTCCCAATAAATTTATATTTTGACACAAAGATTGACCTTCTTAGTGGTTTGGAAGCTGAGATATTGGCACCAGGGGGGCACCATCTTTGAAGTCCAAGATGGCCGCCTTCTGCCATCTCCAAAATGAAACACGTGGGAAAAATGTGGCGCTTTTGTCAGCTGTGTCTGGTTTTTGCTCAAATCTGGCCCTAACAGCCCTCGCTATTCACCTAGCTGGTTTGCTACTACCGGTACATGCCAGCAGATGCCTGAAGGTCTGTGACTGAAACTTTGCATAATAATAAAAGTGTTCATATTGCAAGTGTAGATGGTGTGCAGGTCATTATGTACATTTTGTGCATTATTGTTTAGAATATGTTGATCCCTGCCTACACACCGTATCTGAGTTTATCTATAAGACTTTGTTTCCAATTTGGATTTTTATGGCATACAGCTTATGAAAATATATATTTTTTTTAAATCGCATTGACTCTTGTGTTATATATACTAACCCTTACCCGTTCAAAGATATGAGCTCCGAAATGATGTGCAGTGTGTGGGTTATGGGGTGTGCACTGTGCACACAGTATATGAGGGATGGAAAGTAACTTTAACTGGTGCTTGCATGATAATATGTAGGAGCATCAATGTAAGAAATACTCGTTTCGTTTAATGGCTATAGAGATACTGTGTACCGATCTGCATGATTTTTGGACAACATCTGTAACAGGGCCAGACAACTGCCCACCCGCCTGCACACACACACACACACACACACACACACACACACACACACACACACACACACACACACACACACACACACACACACACACACACACACACAGAGCTGGTTAAACATGTTGCCTCATGCTAGATGCAGAATAGATATGCCTCATGCTAGATGCAGAAAAAATGCTAATATACAGCATATGATTTGTGAAAGTGACAAACGGGCTTCACAGTTATGTCAGGTGTGTTCATATGCTAATGGTGATGCGATTTCAGATCAATTGCTCCAGCCACTGAGGAGAAACGCTGTGACAGACAGACAGACAGACACTCACTCAGACAGACACTCACTCACTCACTCATTCAGACAGACAGACAGACAGACATTCGGAAAATTATATGTTTGATATATTTATATATATATATATATATATATATTTATATATATACACACACACACACACACACACGCACACACGCGCACGCACGCACGCACGCACGCACACACACACACACACACACACACACACACACACACACACACACACACACACACACACACACACACACACGTCAAGACCACTTGAAATATGTTAATGTATGCTCTCAATACATGGTCTGGAATACTTTTGAACAAATTACTTAATCAAATGGGGTGTGGCATGGAGGTGCCTTTGGCACTGTTGGGGTGTTATGGAAGACCAGGTTTGTTTTGATAGAGGCCTTAAAGGAGTAGTTCACCCCCAAAATGAAACATTTCCTATCAATTACTCACCCCATGGAGACTTGAGTTCAATAGTAGTTTTTAGTTTTAGTCGTATTGTTAAGATAAAAATGTGATCATAATAAATGTAGCGCCATTGATTGATTGATTCAGTGCTGTAAAATCTAGATGGCTGTGTTGACTCTGGACTTATATTACATGTATACCTTTAGACTGACTTTAGATAATGGTAGATAAGGGAGTGTTACTGAAGCAATGTTAATAGTAAAGTTATCATGTCAGACTGTACAAATACATGCAAGCACATGTGTGAGTGCATGTGTGCATGTGTGTGCATGTTTTATGTGTGTTGTAGAGTGACTACCTCTCTTGTTCCTGTGTCGATCAGGAAACATTATAATACACTGGCACATCTTCACTCTGTCTGTCCTACTACCTGTGTCAATATGAAGGCCAGCCCTGATTTGAGCTGAATTCCTTTGAAGTGAATATGAATACAGTAGATGAATGAATGAAAATGTATTTAATATTACATGAATTTGTATTTACAGTGTTAGACATGAAGTGAATATGAATACAGTAGATGAATGAATGAAAATGTATTTAATATTACATGAATTTGTATTTACAGTGTTAGACATAAAGCTTATTTCTTCCCCTTCTTCTTTTACGCTTCTTTACTTTCATCACAATGGTTACACCCAGCCACTCCGACATGTCTCCTTTCCGACATGTCTCCATTCCGACACCAATCCTATCTCTAACCCTAACCCTAAACTTAACCTCTATGGAAGTGTCGCCACTCCGACAATAAGAAGTCAATTTCGGAGTGGCGGCATGTCGGAATGGAGAGCGACACCCTATCACAATAAAGAAGAACTGTGAAGAACATAATCAAACATAACAAAACAAAACAGGTATAGCCCTAATCTGTCAGTCCAACATTCCATCTATTAACACGTTTGGTCAATAAATCCATTAATCGCACAATTCAGTATTTGTCCAGAATACTCAGCTTGAACTTTATTTTGCATTATTTTTTAGAATATGTTGATCCCTGCCTACTACACACCGTCTCTGAGCTTATCATGTGTGCATAAAACTTTGGGATTGTTATGGCATACAGCTTATGAAAACACATAAAAAAAAAATAATAATAAAAAAAAGACATCGAGGCTAAAAGCAGCACATGGAATGGAAAGTTCAATTCATCAATAAATATGTAACAAACCCTATATATATATACACCGTAGAAAAAGGATGGGAATTTACATTTACCTCCCCTTGTGGTCTCCTGATAGGTGATTTTTCAGGTCAGTTTTGAAAGAAACCAGTAATTCACATATATTTTATGGACGGTGTGTGACAGGCATCCCACATTCTGGTGGTATAGAGACCATAGAGTAGAATGAGAACTTTCCCATTTTTGTTCTAAATCTGGGAGGTACCAGATCATGGTCGCTCCCTCTAATGTTGTGGCAGTGGGTGTCATTCACTTTGGAGAAGTAGTTTGACAGGTACAGTATGAGGATACAAGACACATGTTTCCACCAATTATGATATTTTCTCCTGCATTTTAAAAAGCAACAAGCACCGCATCAAATCATTCCATTCATTATGAATGCATTGCTTTGGTTGTCGTTTACAATGGCTTCAAGTAAGGTCTTTGAGTGAGAAGATAAGGCAGGAAGACAATGTTAGCACCACAGTCTTATAATTTAAGTAGATAGTGCACTTATAAGACATCGATATCAATGATAGACCGGGGTTTTAAGTTGCTTGATTCAATATTTAGGTATTTCATATTCTTTACCGACAGAATATTTAATTTGTAAAGAATTGCTGCATTATGTGTGATAGGGCCATTTTTTTAGGGCGCATTAGAAAACAATATATCAGTCACCAGGAGCAGGGACATGTATTTCAATGAGTCTAACATGGTTAGAATTGAGTCTGAAGTTCAATGGATTTACATAGGATGTCTGATAAATATCAAAAATCTCAATATTGAATCAATCAACATAATTTTCTGGGGTGCAAAAAAAGAGCCTGAGTAGATGTTAAAATGACCCCAGAAGTGTTTAAAAAGTCAGCTATTTTCAAATTAAGACCTGAGGCCGATTCTAAAAACAGATTCTAAATCCTAACCTTTTCTGAAAAACTCATTTTGAAAATAGCTGACCTACAAACTTGTGAACTTGTAAATTGGTAAGTGTTTCAGCTAGATGCTAGGGTTCAAGTTAGAGATGTCCGATATCAATTTTCCGACATTGGCAAAAAAATACTAAATTCTTAAAATCTTAAATTCCGATATCAACCGATACAGATAAATGCAGACTCCCCCCCTATTCAACCTTTATGTTAATACCGTCTGACAATATCGGCAGGCCGATGATATCGGACATCTCTATTTCAAGTGGTTACCAGTACGAGTGCTTTTATCCTAAGTGCAATACTGTAAGTGCAAATATGTATTTTCTTCAGGCCTGTCAAATACAAATGTGGTTTCAGAGACAAATGCCGTCAACCTTTTTGTTCACCTGCATTTAGTTTAGTTGATTTGGATTGCTAATAACCAGTGGTGGGAAAAGTACTACATTTCTTTACTTAATTAGAATTATCAATACTTCAATGTAAATATAGTCTACTCTGTTACAAGTACAAAGTTCAAAAGTATCGCATCAGTAAAAGTACTCATTGTGCGAATGTCTCATTTCACAAGTTTTAAATGTCTAAAAAATGTATATATACTGGTTAATGTTATTTTTGTAATAATGATCTAAATCTAAAAAGAAACTATACTTAATTTTTCAAATAACTAGAGGAGTCTTACATTATGTGCCTCTGAATTGTAGTGGAGTACAAGTATGGCGAAGTATGACACTAAAGTAAAAGTACCTCTAAATAGAACTTGAGTTACTTTCCACCACAGCTTATAACCCACCGATCATACTTGTTGGATAGAATTGAAGAAAACAATACATTCCAGGTCTGATTTTCAACAAACAGCAGGATCTCAACAATAAATGACATTTGATGAAAATAAATCACACATTTGGCGTTTGATGCCTTGGCTCTGAAAGCAGTACCCTGAGTCACATTCACAAAGTTACTCACATCCACTATAGGCAGCGACCCAAACGTAGGCCTAGCACACTTCAACTGTTAGCCATAATCACGTCATGGTGTGAGCAACAGAATAGCAGCTACTGAGGGCAGGGACAGTAACCGACCTTCAGTGATCAATCAATCAATGTTATAGTTAAAGAGAAGGATCTCAACGGAAATAAGCTTAACTTTTAGTTGATCTTGTATCAGTGAAATGTACTGTCATGAACCTGTACCTTTCCCTATGCAATACTTCTTATAAATACCTAAATAAATCAATCAATCAATCAACAGGCCTTCATAACACTGTTATGACCTTATGTATGTAACCACAGCACCTGGCATTTGGCAAGACCCAAATTCAGAGTGAAATTTTTTAACTAACATCTTTGCTTCTGGGGGTCCCTGGAACAAAATATTTTGAGATGGGGGTCCACGGCCAAATATATATCCTTTTGGGGGTCCTTGACATGAAAACTTTTGAGAAACTGTGTCAAGGTCCCTCAAAATGATGTATTTCGCCGCGGACCCTCATCTCAAAATATTTTGTTCCAGAGACCTCCAGAAGCAACGATTTAAGTTAAAAATGTTCACTCTGAATTTGGGGACTTACCAAATGCAAGATGCTGTAAGTAATTTATACACACATCTATACAATAGCCCCAGCTAAAAGATGGAGAGTTTGTACACAAATGGACTTAAAGATCTTTAACTCTTGAGAGTGTAAAATGAATAAAATCGTTGTCCATTTGGTTTCATTTTACCCTCTCAAGAGGTAAATTATTGTTAAACATCACTTATTCACAAGATGTCTACTCTAGAAGAATTGTTATTTTGATCAATGTTTGCCTGTTATCTCTCCTATGGTAACCATGTCAATACAGCATGGAATTGTGGACAAAACAACAAAAGAATATTCCAATAAATAATAGACCTTGATATGTAAAAAGGTGAGTGGGTGAGTTATCAGCTGGTGTGTGAATGGTGTCTGAATGTGAGTACTTGGCTACTAGGTGGAGTCTGCTGGTGACTGGCTCCTGTGTCCAGGCTCAACGATAAAGCTGCCTGTCAAAGCTTGCTTCGTGGCCAGGCACTTAGGCTGTAAAGCGGCCTGACAAAGTACCGCAAGGTTCGAATCCCGTTCCAGATGATCTTTGCTGCATGTCTCCTCTCTCCCCATTTCCTGTCCATTTACACTATCAAAAAGACCCAAGAATATGTAAAAGAAATGTCCTCCTCCTTGCCAGTCTCCCAACCACACCAGTTTTTATATTTGAAAGTGATTTAGAGGTGCAGTCTTGGGCTGTGTCTCAGGTCCTTATTCTGTTCTGTCCTATCTCCACATGAAGTAGGAGTTTTTCCTCACGTCAAGTCTCTTATGCCTGCTCGAAGGACAAAGGAAATAGGATCAGGCTGATAGGTAGGACGTAGGAAACTGTGATTCTTCCTACCAGTAAGTGTTTGCAAGCTGAACAGCGTGACGTGTGATGATCCAGCCCCTCTAGCTGACAATATAAAGCCCAAAAAAGGGAGTTGACCTTTCACCTGTGAAGTTTTGTCATCAGAAATGGACGTCGCAAGACATGACACTTCAGAGGAATTGACGTCCCACTTCTGTAAACAAATGTTCCTCCTTTCCTCTCTCCTCTTTTCGTTTCCTACATGCTTACTCAGTGGGTGGGACTAATATACAAGGAAAGGATTTCATTTGAGGACCTGAGACACAGAGTAGGGTAGGGCCGGGTCGTAGCAGTCCTGCTTCACTTCTGGCTTCAGTCCTATTAAACAAAAAAATAAATAAAAAAAATAAGAAGATTGTCTTCGAATGAAAACTTTGCATCATTATCATTACCATTAACCTATATTTAAAATATTAATTATTAGTCTAACATATTCATTGCATCACTACTGTACAAAAACAGTGACTGTACCTTGTGAGGGCGGAAGGGCTTGATTTTCATCTGTTGTTCCATGCTGAATAGAGAGATGACATGAGTGGTTAGGAAATTCTCAACAATGTAATCAACCTACAATATGTAAAATAAATTAAAAGTGGGTCAGTGGGGATTGATTTTATTTTTTACCTCTGAAGTTTTGTTTTTGCTTTTTCTTGATTTTCGGAACAAGAATATAGCTGCTGCTGCTGCTGCTGCTATAACGATGACAACTGCAGCCACAATTCCACCTACAATGGCTCGGACAGAACTACCTAAAAGAGGGAAAATGTATAATGTATTGTGCTATCTTTCTACAATATCCCATTTTTAAAACCCAGATTTGCCAGGTTTCAGAAATATGAAACCTGGCAAACTTAGAGAAATACAAGGTCTGCACTGGTGATGTTGCATACTGTGCTAGGAACTCCCTTTCTTTACATTGTTCATGTTCAACAGGACTCCTGCTTGCGAGAATCCATTATCTTTGTTATAACCTCATATAAGTCAAATTACCATCCTTTTTTTCCTGTCATGCTTCGATACAAAGGATTTTATGTGAGCAAATCACAAGTAAAAGTATTATTTGTGTATTTTTATTACACTACCTTCTTTCTGGATTATCTTCAATTTGGCATAGGTGACATGTGTGAAATTAGCATGGCTGAGTTCACATACATAGACACCCTCCAGTTTCACAGAGGAGGCGCTGAGCTGGAGAGCACCGGACTCAGACACACCCTTCACTCCTTCCTTCCACTGGTCCTGGACCAGAGGTAGACGGCTGGCGGAGGAGTAGCTGAGGATGGTCTCACTGTGGTTGAAGCTCCAGGTGATACTGAAGTCCTCCGGGGGGAAAAAGCTGGGTGCCTTGCAGGAAATCTCAACCTCAACAGAGTCGTAGCAAGGGACTGGAGCTGAAATGTTAAGAGACACGTTGACCCAGCAGTTATTAGAGTGAGTCTGTTTTGGAAGCAAAGTTAAAAGTAATCTTAATTAAAGATGGGGTGCCATAATTAATGTACATTGCCTGTTTTTGATGCGTCTATATGAAGTTGACATAGATCATCTGGTGTGGTTATATAATGAGTACAATGTGTGTCTCTAAGCAATTGAAAAAGATCATTTTCATGGCGTAAAACTAAAAACATCCCTTCTCTGACCCGGGCCGTGGGCGTGGTGGTCCGGGCACCCTAGGCTGCAATGCCAGCCTGACAGCATGTTGCAGGTTCGAGTCCCGATCCCGATGACCTTTCCTGCGTGGCGGGAGATTCCTTCCACAGTCTCCCCCAGTGCACACTAAAGATGACTTGGAAAGTAGCCTTTAGTCTTAATAAAGAAAATACTGAAGCCAAGCGCCATCCTGACAATTTATCCTGGGTACACAGGAACGTATCAACCCAAATAGCAACATGAAACGGGAGCGTGTCATTTGTACAACGTTCCAGTATTTTGACGCAGGTGAATGTTAACCTGGTGAAATGCTAACCTACCGACGTCCGACGCTGGTGAGTACCTAAACTGCCAACGCTGGTGAATGTTAACCTCTATGCCTAAACCTAAACCTAAGCCAAACCCTAACCCTAACCTCAGTAACCCTGACGCAGGTGAGTAGCTAACCTGCCGACGCCCTTAGTCGAAATAATGGGATGTAGAAATAGCGAGATTTCCCCCATGAAACAGTTTGTACCTTGTTCCACTGTAGCAATGGGATTCGGTCCCCAGTTTCTGAAACGGCTTTTTTCTCCTCACAGGGGATAAGGCTGAAGTCCAAATATGGACCAAACACTCTATAGTAACTAGTACTATCAGAACATAGACCCATTTTGTTATTATTTGAATTAAATGAAATCGCTTACCCTAGCTTTAATATTTCTTTTTTTTCTGGCTGCCTACGCTGAATTAAACAAAGAGAACCGTTTCTGATCAAGAATGTGACTCCATGGCCATGGCCATGGCCGAGGAACATCTCTGCATGATAAATTCAAGGCAGGCTGGCATGAAACCCTGGTTTAAAAGGTTGTCCATCTATCCATCCGACTCTGTGTTGTTAAAAAAAAATAGCATATCTTCCATTTTCAACATGCAAGTGTAAAATGGACACTTTACACTACAATTTAATTTAGTTCATATTTTAGTCTTCTGAAAAGTTTTAGTTTTAGTCAACAAAATATCATAAGATTTTAGTAGACCATACTGTATCTACAGTTGATTTTGTTGACACAAATGTATTTTGGCATGTATAAAAAATCCACATTTGCTCTCAAAATTAACACTGCAGACGAGGGACCAACTCGAGTCATACCATTTCTACCACTGTTTGGGTCGGCAGAGCTAAGGAGAACAATGGCTGTGGACAGTCTGCAGGACATTTTTCACAGCTGCCGGTGTTGGTTAGTTCATGGAAAATAATTGGGGCGGCTGTTTTGACGCACGACGTCCGCAAACGATGTATAATTGTATATTCCCCTCTAGTTGGAGACATAACATGTTTCTCAATAATGAACACAAGACTGATTAGGTTACCGGACATAAAGTATTCATAGGTGAAAATGTGTGTGTGCTCAAGGAAATAGAATGGTGTAGATCTCTCTCTGTCGTTTGGGTTTAGGTAATAGTGCCATAATAGTGGTAATAGTGGGTTTAGGTAAAAGGCCAGCTCTCTCAGTGTTTTTAAAACTCTGTCCACAGGAGTGGGGCGTAGGCATCCTGGCAAGGCTTCGTGGATGGGCTTATCGATGAGGTGAGTATGAGCACTGCGATTCCATATTGGAGCGCAGTACTCGCTAGTTGAGTAAACAAGGGCCAGGGTTGCTATGCGCAAAGTTCTTGCGCCGGCACCCCAGCCTGACCCAACTAGTCGCCTCATCAATGCCACGCGTGTTGTTAGCTTTACTCGAGTTGTCGGCGAAACATGAGCAACCTGTCCAATGTTACACCAAGGTAGATTGGCTCTGCGCAAAATGGTAGGGGTGTTCCACCGGTACAGAATATATCATGTTTAGCCTTCTTGTTAAGATGGAAGGCTGCAGACAGCGTCTTTGCCACGCTGAGTTTCAATCTCCATTTCTGGAGGTATGCCAATTAGTTCTAAGGACTATACAAAACTAGTCCTTACCCGTTCAAAGATATGAGCTCCGAAATGATGTGCAGTGTGTGGGTTATGGGGTGTGCACTGTGCACACAGTATATGAGGGATGGAAAGTAACTTTCTGGTGCTTGCATGATAATATGTAGGAGCATCAATGTAAGAAATACCCGTTTCGTTTAAAGGCTACAGAGATACTGTGTACCGATCTACATGACAACATCTGAAAGAGGGCCAGCCAACACACCCCCCCCCCCCCCCCGCCCCCCCCCCCCCCCACACACACACACACACACACACACACACACACACACAGAGCTGGTTAAACATGTTGCCCCATGCTAGATGCAGAATAGATATGCCTCATGCTAGATGCAGAATAGATATAGATACACCATATAAATGCTAATATACAGCATATGATTTGTGAAAGTGACAAACGGGCTTCACAGTTATGTCAGGTGTGTTCATATGCTAATGGTGATGCGATTTCAGATTAATTGCTCCAGCCACTGAGGAGAAACGCTGTGACAGACAGACAGACACTCACTCAGACATTCGCAAAATTATAGTATAGATGAGAGCACAGTGAGATGTTTTATATCTGCCCATATAGAGCTGGGTGCAATAACCGCAATACCGCCATACCGCAGTAGTGTAATGCATACCGCGATGTAGAGTTCATAACCGTGATTATACTGCAAACCTCTCCAACATTTCCCTTTGTGTGTATTAGTCCGATCCGTGTATTAGTACAGATCCATATATGGAGATCTGTGCTCATACACATAAAGTAACTAACA
Organism: Nannobrachium achirus; assembly: GCF_963921795.1. Classification (NCBI taxonomy): domain Eukaryota; kingdom Metazoa; phylum Chordata; class Actinopteri; order Myctophiformes; family Myctophidae; genus Nannobrachium; species Nannobrachium achirus. The sequence continues at coordinate 63,140,354 of NC_137810.1, read as the reverse complement.
TCAAGGACAGAACGGCCCATACAAGGAGATATGCACGTGTGTCATGTTTGCACTGCTCACTTTTGTATATATTCTTTTCATTTTTATTTACATTTACTGTATTTTATTTACAAAAAGAAAGGAAACATATTAATAATTAATTATATCTCCCCTTTAATAATACCAAATTGTATTGTGTTTTATATCATTTTTATCGTTGATTCGTTACCTTTACAACAAGGTACAGCTTGTAACCATCTGGCATTTGAGGCATGAGTTACACAGCCAAACGTGTGGGTAGCGCCGACCAGAATTTTGCCAAAATGGCTTAGTTGCAATACACTGTTCTTCTGGCTTTTACTCTCGTTTTGGGCTTCCCTGACACTGAGCTTAACATTAACAAAGTGTAAAAATTGCCAATATGTGTTGTTTTTTTCTTTCCTTATTACTGTGGGAGAGTGCAATCATTCAATGCTCCAAGCAACAAAGGTGAACACCAAAAGAACAGTATTGCAGGCCTGCCAGGCCATTTTTACCATTTTTGGAGGGGCCCTACCCACACGTTTGGCTGTGTAGCTCATTCCACGAATGCCCGATGCTTATAAGCTGTACCTCGTTGTAAAGGTGACAAATCAACAGATATCAAAGACAATACTACCATTTGGCATAATTAAAGAGGAGATATAATGGACCAAATGTTAGCAAATTTTGGGTTGGCGCTACCCACACGTTTGGCTGTGTAGCTCATGCCTCGAATACCCGATGCTTACAAGCTGTACCTCACTGTAAAGGTGACGAATCAACAATACAAATGATATAAAACACAATACAAATTGGTATTATTAAAGGGGAGATATAATGTATTATTAATATGTTTCCTTTCTTTTTGTGCTGAGTTTACATACAGTGATCTAACATAATCGCTTCTGTGATTAACCTCTGAGTTACTGCATCATTTTGAAACGGCATTAACGCATAAAGGCTGTGAAATGCTTGATTGATGTTGTAGGTGCCCTGTGCCATATCAAACAATCTGTAAAACTGTGGTCAGAGTTGTTCTCAATCTTTTTCATGTCAAGGACCCCCAAATTCATATGTATTTGTCAATGGATATCCATCAGAAAATATTTTGTGAAAGGATAGATTTTGAAAATGAAAGTTCTCAAATATGGAGAGATATGCTTGCATCTGCTACTGTGCATAACATTCACTTTCATTGTGTTAATTGTAAAATGCTTATTCAAGTCAGTAGATTGAATGTCTTACGTAGTTGTCTCAAGGTGGCAGTATTTCCTCCTCTCTCTGTGCCTACCGAGCAGGTGTAATTGAGCTGTGAGTACTTTGCTGATAAGTTCAGAAAACTGTTGACATCATAGAGCCCCTCTGTAGTGTTGGTGACCGTGGTAGAGTTGTAGAAGGTGTGGTTGGTGGGAGGGCTGGTGGACCAGGTCAGTGTGGGCTCTGGGTAGATTCCTCTGGACGAGCAGGTTATTGTGTCACCTTTTAGTTCCATGGAGACTTTGACAACTGTAGCTGTAACATGGTGAGAGGTTATTTTACTGTTAACTGATGAATTGTCTCATCTTGTCACATTTTATTCCCTTTTTTCTCCTTTAAATTCCTGCTTGGCCCCTCTTATCGCGCCAAGCAGGAATTGGAGGCTATAGTATAGCTATAAGAATACTATAAGAATAAGCTATATTCTTTTTAAGACTTAGGTTCTGCCACATTTTTTTATTTATTTTTTATTTGTTTTTTTACCTCTCTTTTTATAATTTTTATCCCACGGTTTTGCAACCCATTTTCTCACCCAGTGGCAACAACCTAACCTGTAGTCCTGGTTTCCGCTCTCCCCCTGCCGCGCCAGGGGACATTGTGGAGCACCCGACTGGCTAGGGGGAGGTAGTATAGAAACCAGGACTACTGCATGTTTTTGTGAGGGCATCTACCCTAGGAGACACGGGGAGAACATGCAAACTCCACAGAAAGGCCCTATCGCCAACCCCACCTAGGGTGTGGGCACTGATGACGCGGAGGGAGGAACACGCCCCCAGCACCCACCACGTCCCCCGGCAGGAATTGAACCCAGGACCTTCTAGCTGTGAGGCGAAGTGCTAACCACTGCTCCACCGTGCACAGGTTCTGCCACATTTACATAATTTTCTGAACAATTGTCTTACCAACATTGAGTTGAACAGTGGACTCCTTGTTTTTAAATTTGCAGGTGTAGATTCCTTCATCAGATGGTTGCACTCTGGACAGTTTGAGGGACACGTTGCCTTTATCGTTGAAGAGAGAAGTTCTTTCCATGTAGGAAGGATCCTTATCGCCATCAAGTTCATGCCTGTTCCTCTGGTAGTACACATGATGTTGAGAACCTGGCCTGAACCACTTTATGGGCAGGTCAGCCAGGTCAATGATGGGACCAACATCACATGGTAGAACAGCATCCTCTCCAACAGTTGTTTGCACTACCAGCCCTTGTCCAGAAAAGAAAAGAAAAAAAAAGAAAAGAAAAGAAAAGAAAAGAAAAGAAAAGAAAAGAAAAGAAATGAAAAGAAAAGAAAAGAAAAGAAAAGAAAAGAAAAGAAAATAATTAGACAACAAGTTTAATTATTAAATATGGGTTCCTTATTGATCAATATCAATCCTTTTCTATTGTTCGTAGCACAAAAGAATTGAGTTAAAAAATGTAAAATTATTTGGCACGTCATGATTCAAAATGAACTCTTTTACTTGCAACACTGATGCTTCCACTTCAAAAATGTAGAAGCACCAAAATGTCATCGTTTTCTATAATTTCTAAAAAAAAAAGAACTAATATAAAAGGGGTTTACAATTAACATCAAATTTAGAAAGCAGTCTTGAAAAGACATGGTATCTGTCCCTCTTCCTCCTCCATGCCTCTCTTCACTGAGACTGAGGCTAAGCTCTCATATTATGAGAGATTGTGCACTTTTTGAAAAAAGCATGACATTTCTACCATAGCTAGTACATACCATAAGGTTTATTTTCAGATGTGGAGGCAAGTCAGATTTGACCCCCAACACTTAAGATGTCCTTTCCAACTAAGTTAGGGATGCCCATTCATTTGGTGATACCTTTGAGATCATCAGAAGTCAAGAAAATGCATTTAGGTCAAGGTCAAATTACACTGACATTCGGTGAAAGAAGCATAGCTGGATTCAGGCAGGTCTACAGCTAAAAATATAACTTGCCCAGATTAACTGAACACAGTGTAGGACTCATGACGGCAGTTTAAAAAACGTGTTGAAACGGTGAAATTAACTGAGTTAGCACAGTTTGAAAGTTCCATTGGTTTGAATGGGAGGCACAGTGTTCAAACAAAAGGTTACAGCACAAAAAACTATAAATCACACAGATTACCCATAGAAAGTGCAAGAAGCAGCAGAATGGTGTGAACATTTTGATGTATAACATGTGTATGTATATGCTTGACAGCAGTTTTGAAACTTGTGGTCGCATGGTGTTTAGTCTGTTGCCATAGTGACCGAAAATTCCATGAAAATCTATTTTAATATTAATAATAACATTAACCCATTCAGGCCGGGAACACATTTTGCTGTTTGGGAGGGGCTTACAGTACATGTACAGTATGTAGCAACATATTTGTTTTGTAGGCTAATTTCTGATTTAGCCCTATTCTATAGGTTAGGCCTAAATGGGTTAATAATAGCCTAATAATAATAATAATAACAACAGTAAGCATTTTATTTATAGCACTTCTCAAAATACTCAAATCACTTTACAAAAACAGCATGCCTCCATAATGTTATAATATAGTAATTATTATTCAGTTAGTCCATTCACTCTTTTGTCGTGGTGATTTTGTCTCAACCATGCCAAAGTGTCACAGGGTGATAGACCCTACCCAGCCTACATCCAAGCAATCCAAGCCACCCCCCAGCACTAACTGGGACATTTGTGTCCTCTACCAAGCAGTAACAGATGAGACTTTACAATGTCCATTCAGATCAACAAAACAGCCTGTTGGTAGTGGCTATGCATCCCTGGCCGAAGACATTTCTCCGGTTCCGCTCCCTTCCACACATGCCCCTGGATCTCAACCTGGACTGTTTAGATGATGGGGATGCATTGAATCCACTCTGAAAGCACACAGTGCTGAGTGGCACAAGAAATGTTGCCTACAATTCAACAAAAAGGCATATGAGATATTAACTACAACACTAAGGCATATGAGCAATCGGGGGGAATTAACTGCAGGACAACAAAAAGTACCTCGTACCTTTTCCTATGCAAATGTACAGCCCATTCTCTCCCCCTCTGCTTCAACCCCCTGACAGAGCGTCATCTGTCAGACGCGAACAGAGAGTCTTAGTGCGCATGAGCCGACACGTGTTTACTGGAATATTTTCCAGTCACAGGGAATCGAACCGAGTCTCAGTTTTAGCAGTAATCAAGCTCTACCGACTGAGCTAAGGAGACGGCTGGGAAATTCCTTTTTTTGTGCTTTTATATTTGACAACGTGGATGATAACAGAACGTAGTCCCATTCGGACGCGGAAGCAGTCCCCAAAATGTACTATTCTGTCCATAACGGCACATAATTCGGTAACGCTGCTGAGTCGGCTCATGCACCGTTCGCACCGATCGCCGCGGCGGCTCGGTCGCTACCGCTCCCTCGGCGGCGGCTCCCGGGGCTCATCGGCGCCTGAGAGGGCGTGGCTCCGTTGTTTATAGTGGTGCTCCGTTGTTTATAGTGGCCAGTGGTCCTAGACCACTGGCCATACACAATGCGTCCAACACTTGAAACAGTAGGCATACCCAAAGCGTCCCCTCGTCCAACGCAGTACAGCGCGCCAGTTGTCTGACGCTTTGTAGGTGAGAATATGTTGAAATGTAGCAGTATGGGCGTTTCCCACCACCCATCCTCCTCCCACTTGTTAGTCTACTGATTGAGTGCAGTACTTAAGCAGTATGGCTTTCAGCTATCAGTAGCTGTCTGTCTCTGGTTCAAGTGGGGGGTGCTGCACCTTGCACTGCATGTGTGTGCAGTATGCACAGCACTGAGGTGGTCCCCCAGCTCATGCTGGCCTTCTGGCTTAGCTATATTTGTATCTTACTCAGTGAAGGTAGGTTCCTCTGGTTTTGCTGCTATTAAGCAATTACTTGTATCATTATAACTTGAACTTGACCGTGAGTGTGGTTGTTCTAGGCTTTCCTTCCGGAGTTCCAGCCCTGGCTTGTGGCAACAGTTTGCCACGCACACCAGCAATTCTGCCCAGCGTCCGCTGAGGACGTGTGTGTGTGAGTGTGTGCTACGCAGGCGAACACGGTATGTTCATGGTGCATCTCTCCATTACTGTCTCTGAATGTTGGTCTACAAATTATACTAAAATACTAATACGGCCGCTTGTGCCTGCTATTTCAGGCCAAGGTGTCAATCTGCTGTTTTGCTGCTGTTTTGGTGTTACCGCCCCATAAGAAATACCCATAACTCTTTAATCTCCCATACCAGTCATACAATGCCCTGTCATCATGAAGACACAGCACTTTGGTTTCCTAGCAGCGACGGCTCCAGAGAATTGTGACTGAGGGAGCTATGGGGGGGCTGGCTTTTTTTAGAGCGGGGGCTAATGAATTTTGTCAACAAACAATAATAAATAATACTAATACGACAAACAAGATTCTCTCACCTAGGTTATGAATAACTGAACAGACCAGATCATTGGCAGTTTCCAGCTCCAAATATGAGGACTGTAGGTGATCGGATAGGGTTTTTGTGAGGCTGAAGATGCTTTCCAGCATAAAAAGTATGATTTCATATTATGGTTTACATAGAAGACAGTCAATTGTCTTATTTATTTATTCTTTAAATATTTTTTCATCACAATTGGGTTTGTGGGGGGGGGGGGGGGCTAAGCCTTCACCAGGTGACGCTAAAGCGCCCCCCCCTGGAGCCGTCCCTGTTTCCTAGTCTCATATTGTGGGGCCAACATTATTGTTCATTCATAATAGCCTGTACTTAAATAGGCTTGTCTGTGTAAATATATTTCATTGAGTCCTAATTCTGTTTTCTGTTATAGGCCTGGTGCTGGGGCTCTTATAATTGGGACAGGGTGACAAGGTGGTAGGAATTCCCATGTTTTATGTGTTTGCTATTGCTTTTAAGTTTGGTTTGCTGTGATCATTTGGGAGTGTCATTGCCTTGGTAGGTCGTCCCCAGCACCGGCCCTTATTAGAATGCATGCAGGGCAGAATTAGGAAGATATCCACTCATAATAATATCCACTCATAATAAATAAAATAAAAAAAGAATATATATATGCCACCTAAATGAAAGTGACCCAGATACACTCCATAACAAGGCACTCACACACAGAGAAAATCTAGAGAGATGCCCCCTCAGCCAACTGGTCCAGGAACTCTGTACACAAGCTGAGCCACCCGACAGAAAACTCACTGGATTAAACCAATATTTATAAAACAGCAGAAAGAAAGCTACCTGACACAGACCAGGCTAAAAAAGTGAGCATTTTTAAAGTATTGTTTCAACACAACGCTTGGATGACGGTAAGAGCCGTTGTTTACCTGGCGAACCACCCCCGGCATTGCCGGCAATACCTCATTCGGGCATGCCCTGACTAGGAACCACATCTCGGAGCGGCATAGCCGTGGAGTGAGTGGTTCCGAAAGGAGCTAAGCAAACTAGAGAATACATAGTGGCAGAATACCTGAGCAAGTTGACAGACCCAAAACAGAGACAAATCTTGAATACAGACTAGGTACAGGCTCAGTGAGCACAGTCTTGCGATCGAGAAAGGCCGCCATAGGCATACCTGGCTCCCTAGAGAAAACAGACTTTGCACCCACCGCGCACAAAATGAAGTGGAAAATGAACTACACTTCCTAGCCGCCTGCCCACTGTACCAAGACATCAGAGACACATACTTCCCACAGATCATAACCACAAAGAGTTTGAAACATGACCAGTGATGAAAAACTCCCATATCTACTGGGTAAAATACGACAATGTGCAAACACAGCAGCAAGATTTGTGAGCTGCTGTGATAGGAGAAGGATATAAAATGGAACACAACCACCTCCATTCATACTTGCTTAACGGCTAGTGCCGAAGTCGCTTGTACATATTGGAGGTCCACGGCATGACAATGTTTGTCGCCGATACATGAGCGTTGCAGGGCGGATACATATCTGACTGGCCCTCACGCTTCACGCTGAATGACCGAAGGTCCAGTGAGTATCAGCTCCAGCAGGCAGCAGCACCACCTCTCTTCTCTCTCTCTCACTCACTCTCACAAACGCTCGAGCATTGTCGAAAACATTTAAACTACAAGCTCACATTATAGACGTGTCGCATCTCTTGCTGCATGCACACAGTCACAACTCGTCGTGGAAAACCTATCAACACGGAACACTAGCAACGTTGTGTTTAAGCTCTTCTTTTCTCTTTAAAACGGTCGGCAACTAGACACGCAGCAAGGCTGTGTGTGTGTGTGTGTGTGTGTGTGTGCGTGCGTGTGTGTGTGTGTCTGTCACGCGCGAGAACCAGCTGACAATGTATCCGCTCTGCGACGCTCAATACATGGCCACACAAGCATTTGGAAGTCGCCGTGTCTCCCTCCCAAACGACCACTGTTTCCTTGGATTCACAGCCGAGAATATGAACATGAAGCCGGGCTGAATGAATGAGAAGACACCGCTGAGTACCGAAATTAAGTCGGGAGCTCACAAAATTTCGGCAGCACCGTGGAGCCGAGTTTATTCGGTTGACGCCCCCCCCCCGAACCGGGGACGACGACTCATATTTGGGTTCGCCTAGTGCCGAACCGAAATAAGTTAGGCTCTTTATAAGAGTGTGAATCGACCTTTAGGGTTACCAACTGTCCCGTAAAATACGGGATCGTCACGTTTTTGGAAAATAATTGTCCCATATTTTAAGGTCGGAGGATAAATATGAATGACGGGGCGATTTAATAGAGAAATTATGGCGACTGAGCGGGGGGAAAATAAGCATGGCTATAACGTGTGACAGAAGATTATGTAAAAACAGATTAGACATTGAATCCATGATAGCCTGAACAACAAAGTGAAAAAGCAGGGAAGCAAGCAGCATAGAAGCCATGGGACTGGGAACATTGACACAGTAGCCTGCTACCTTGTCTGCCAACTTATGCGACTTAAGCGACCCCAGACTGGTAAACAATGGTATGTGAAATAATGCATGTTGATTTTGTTTTTAAAACCTAATGGTTGTTACTGTATGCCAATATGATTAAACTAGTGCTGGGTTGGGTAACCAGAGTAGGCAAATAAGAACCAGGTATAGGCCTATGCTTTGGAAGATGGAGAGAAATAAGGTAAAATATACATGATTTAAAGGTAACAGCTGAAGCATGCATACAACAGTAAAGTATAGGCCTACATGATTATAATAATTAAGGTCTAATATTTCTACAAAACATATCGTCAACATAATTTGAAGGATAAACTTTAGTCTGATGTACTTTTGTACTTCAGTGCCCAGATGTCCCTATTGGCCACCTGTCCCATTGCTAAAACCTGTGGAGGTCACAATGGCATAAACTAGGGGTCTTCAACAGTGTTGTTACTGGAAAGAAAAGAAGAAAAAAAAAGAAAAAAACGTAGGCCTACACCAAAAAGTAATGCGTTTAAGTCACTTTTTAGTTACTTTTAGTTGGGCTCCCATATAGCCTTAATTGTCATCACTTATGCATTGCACTGAACTCTGCTAAGCAATGGTCTATACCAGTGGTTCCTAAACTTTATAGCTTGTGACCCAAAAGAGAAATCAGACATTTGCCCGTGACCCAAACTAGTGAAAACAGCAGATCTACAAGCTCACAATCGCTTTGCGCCCCTTTGTGAGCATGTAGATCAGCTATTTTCAATATTTCTTAAATATTTGTGTTCTAATTTATATAATTTCTTCGATTGTATTTATAGCCTAATTTATTCATGGAATTAAAATAACTTTGATATTTTTTAATTTGCAAGCAATGTAGGCTACAACATAAACACAAAATAATCATAGTTTCCTCAAGACATTCTGAAATAATGTTCAATGCCGTACCAAGAAAAACTTACCTTACGACTACAGGAAGTTTATAAATTATAAGCTTTCTTCTAACAAAAATATCATGGTTTGATTAGCCCTAATGAAACAGACACAACAACAGATTTGACAACGAGTCCGGACCATAGAGTTTTTTCGGTACACATTCATGGATTTATAAGACGTTGTCAATCATCTCATCAATAACATCTCATCAATAACGCAGAGCTGTCCACCCAGTGGACAGGAAAAGTCAGCTAACTGTAAATGATCACATTCTATCATATTTCGTGTTTGCAGTGTAATGCCCGCAGCAGCGCATCTCAGCGCGGCTCTGTCTGGCTTCCGCGCATCCCTACGTAGGCTACTGACCTACACAAACTTCTAAATCTAATACATGATTCAAACAGTATTTTTGTAAACACGTTTATAACTAGATAAGAGCTGAGCAACACACAGCACAGCTTTCACATTTGGCCACATTTGGGTTCTACTTCTACACTTGTAATATGCAATTACTACAACTTGACTTGACGTTACCTGGCACAGAAGTGTTGTAACAGCTTGTCCATAGGGCTAATACCAGCAACGTTATCCTCATCTTTCTTTTCAAAATTAAAGAAGAAAAAAAAATGCTGCGAGAGATCACGGAGCCGTCAGTTACAGTCTGTGGTAGAAGAACTCTCTACTCTCTGTCTCTCCCTTATTAACGGTCTCTCCACACCAGTCTCTTCTCGGCTTTGTGGAGTGTGTGCAACATGCAGCGCAAGAGGAGCCTAGGTAGGTTTATGACGCTAGTCCAGCCCATAGAGTTGGAGTCCAGCCCATAGAGTTGGGGTCCAGCCCATAGAGTTGGGGTCCAGCCCCTTGTTTACTCTATGTTCGTGTCCGCAGGCAAACCCTGGCACGGAGGCGTCACCCGGCGGCTGATCCTCGCCACTGCACCTCGGTTAAGGCTCACTTCACCCCTGACAACCAAATCTTATTTTAATGTTGTTTGTGGTGACAATAAACACACTCCTGGGGTTCTTATGTGTTCAAAACGTGTCTTTAGAAATCTTAGTATTTCATGACATTCTGTGTTTGACTGCATTACTCCAACTCCCAGAATGCTTTGCATATCACCATTTTTCGACTCCTAAGATTCCCTACCATATAGGAAGTCCTTCCCACTAGACTCACACAAAAATAAACTAGTAAGACACCTCAGAGTAGCCTCGGAAACCCAGACATTTTACCTCAGAGTGACATGCGATGTGACGGTCACCACCACTTTCGCCTATAACATATTCGCCTACACGCATTTGGTCCTTTCGCCTGGCATTTCCGCCTTGGAGGAGAGTATTTTCACCTACCTGTCTGAGCCATTTCGCCTACCCTCAATTCTGCTGTCAGACTGTCCATGTTTGCAAATGATCTCTTTGTCATTTAAATATTATAATGACTGTGACAGTGGTGTCAAGTGAATCTAACAGTTTATTTGACATTTATTATTTACATCACATTTTATTCCTAAAAAATTGCAAAATAGTTTTTTATGCCTGTTGACAGGCAAGGTTGATTCTATAGGCTATTTAGGTGTAGCATATATCTTATATAGACCTATATAGGCTAATAGCCTACATATATATTTTGTATAGCCTAATTGTGGGCTCGCCTATAAGGCGAGCACACTTTAGATGTTGTCATTATTTATTTGTTTATCTATCAGTCATACAGTAGACGGGAACTTCGGTTCCTTTCTACTCCTACATACTTAGTGAGAAAATGAAAATAAAAACATCAATGTGTTCAGTTTACAGTGGCGAAGTGTGCTATTATTTTTTATAGCAATCGGCCAAATGGTGGCGCTGTAGGAAGCCTTCGAAAGTGCGATCTTTGAACAGGTATAGCTCATGCTGTGTTATACATACAGCCATGAAACCTGTATACACTTATGCGTCTCCTCATGCCGAACAACTTTTACCCTCTAACTTTTGACCTCTGACCTTTAGGTCTCCCACAATTCGGAATTATATGAAAAACAGTAAAAATCTATCTCCTCCTGGGACTTTTTTCACATGAACTTTGGACCAATACCTATACAGTCTATGTGGTGAGAAGTTTGTACGTTAAACCATTAATTTTTAATAATTCAATTCATATTGCGGTTTTATGCAAATTATTATTCTGCCTCTAAATCAAACATGCAAAGTGTTACTTTCATGGCATTTGGCAAACATGTAGAGGGTTAGTCCAAATATCACTGAAACCAATCTTATTCCAATTGGCCAAAGGGGGGCGCTATACAAAGCGTTTGAAAATTCAAACTTCAAACGGGCATAAGTCTTGACTCGTTTCGTTTGAAGACATGCAACTTGTTACACGCATGCTTTGACTCGAGCGGAAGACATTTGTGTCGTTGTTAAGTAAGCTCCGCCCTTGGATTTTCCGCCAATTTGAGCAGTTTGTAAAACGCGTAAACCCACTTTTATTCTGAAATTTTCGCGTCACATGCACAATTTTTTTTTTACGTGAACTTTGGACCGATATCTAAAGATCTGTCAGATCGGATTTCTTTAAAATTGAAACATGCTTTTTTAAATAATTCAAAGAATATTGCATTTTTATGCAAATTATTCTTCTGCCTCTAAATCATACATACAAAGTAGCATGTTCATGGCATTTGGCAAAGATGTAGAGTGTTATTCCAAATATCACTAAAACCAATCATACCCCAATTGGCCAAAGGGGGGCGCTATATCATTTTGAGCAGTTTGTGAAACGCTTAAAACCGTTTTTATTCTAGGATTTCTTTTTAGCAATTTGCATGAAACATTCTACACGCAATCTAAGGACCTTTATCTAACATGCCTATGAAGTGCATACAATAAAATAATAAAATAATAATAATAAATATAGCTGCAAGCAGCGATAAAGTGGCCAAAGCCAAAAACACCTCAAATCATGAACACAGCCTGGGATGTGCGTGAAATCTTGCAAGCACATTCCCAATAGGTCAAGGAACAGATACCACCCTTCTATCATTGGCCTGTTATAGCGCCACCAGCGGGTCAACTTTTGCATAACATTTTTGGAAAAAATTGACCAATCTTTGACGTCAGTAACGTCAAAGAGAGCACTGCCTGCGATCTTGACATTTTGTACTTTTATAGCCATTGTTTTCCGGCTAGAAGCGAGCCCACAATTGTTTCGAAGGAACAATATTTTTCTAGTGTTAAAACAATATACCGTAGGCCTACAATACTGTTCATTTTACAATACTGTTCAATACTGCACCAAAGAATGTATAGTATCGGGACATGGATTAATTAATTATTTGGGCGCACCTGATTCCAATAGCTCTGTATTGATGTGATTACTATGGAGTGCATAGGATAGCCGTGTGTAGGTTTGACATGTAACACCACTGTCACAGTCACTATAATATTTAAATGACAAAGAGATAATATGAAAACATGGACAGTCTGACAGCAGAATTGAGGGTAGGCGAAATGGCTCAGACAGGTAGGTGAAAAGACTCTCCTCCAAGGCGAAAATGCCAGGCGAAAGGACCAAATGCGTGTTGGCGAATATGTTATAGGCGAATATGCCTGACACCGATGTGACATGCGACAAGCCAATCAGGGCCTTGGCGAGTTCGGGCTTGGGTTTGATGCCTGGGGATCTCCATATATGGGCATAAGGGGGTACCCTAAACAGAGCATCATCTGGGAATGCCCATACTGTATGGACATTTTATTTATTTTATCCTTTATTAATATATATCCATATACATATATGGACTTAATATTGACATTTTCGGACTGGGATTGATCACATCAGAAATCTCCATATGGGCATAAAATAGATTTTGTTTCTGGGAAAGCCCATAATGGACTTTCAATGTTATGTTATCCTTTATTAATAATAATATGTATCCATGTACATACAATATATGTTATGCCCATACATGGAGATCCCTATTTGGCACCGTTATACCTAAAACACAATACAAACACAACATGGCTTACATACACCTGCATTAGGCTACTACATCACAACTAGCATGGTTGTAACAAGTTCTATTCTAAGCAGATGGTCAGACCATAATCACAAAGACATGAAATGCAACTTGCTGGTTGATGGACAATCTTTGAGTAGCAGCAGCTATAGAGAGCTCTGTCTATAGCACTGAGTAGCAGCAGCCCACAGAGCCATCACATTGGCCCCATGCTCTGGCTTGTATATCATCTGAATACTGGCCCACTACTTAGACTACTCCCTAGCTTCCTTGACTACTTCTACATGGTTTACATGGTTTACATCATTAGACTCTCTTTATACCAGAATAACAATGAGACCTAAAATTACAGTAACCGTTCATCGGTTAGTATTTGGGGCCTCGCAGCGTGTCCAGAAGGCGACAAAATCTGGTGCATGGCCGATGCCCGCGTGCAATGAGGGCCTCTCCAACTCTTTTTCCCAGGTTGAATCAGGGGCCCAGTACGTCCCTGCTCGGCGGTGTCTCACGTGGATCAAGGTCGCCTGAGACAGCGCACCTCCGTCATGGTCAATAGAAAATGAGTGCTCCTTTACAAGAACCTAACTATACCAGGGTGGTTTTAGGATTCTTGAAAATCCCCCCCCCCCCCCCCCCCCAAGAGTCTGCCTCCAAGTGCAAAGGCGAGCCGATTCACAAGTCCACAATGCGTCTCTGATGCAACACATTGTGGGCTTATAGATTCTGTGTGTGTGTGTGTGTGTGTGTGTGTGTGTGTGTGTGTGTGCGTGTGCGTGTGCGTGTGTGTGTGTGTGTGTGTGTGTGTGTGTGTGAGAAGACAAGAGGTTAGAAAAAGGCATGGCAGGCTGTCCAGTGTGGCCAGAGGTCAGAAGAGTGCCTCTGGCCACTTTTCTTTTACATCTCTCCCCCGCATAGCAAAGAGTGTGGTGTGGCAGAGGAGGTCTCCCTGAGCGTGTGTGTATGTCAAAAGTGCTGGCACGAAAAGCCGTCTCCTGTCCAGCGACCATTATAATTCTGAAAATTGCACTTTGCTGACCTCTGGGCGCACTGGACGGCCCGCCACTCTTTTCTTTACACCTCTTCCGCTTGTGGAGAATGTGGTATGGAAGAGGAGGTCTCCCCAAGTGCGTGCGTATGTAAAAAGTGCTGGCACGAAGAGCCATCTCCTGTCCGGTGTCCAATTTGTAAAGGCAATGCACTCCAGTGAACAGCATTTATACATTTAGATTAGATTTATTTATGTTATTAAAAAAAAGTTTTACACAGAAACTATAGCTTTGTTTAAATGCTTAATTTATATTTTTAATGTGCAAATCATGTGCAGATTAATCATCTTTGTTTATGTTTATTATTTTATTTTATTGGAACATTGTTTTTGCAATATGGATTCATGGTGATATTTAAAAAATCACACCCGTGTGAAGTGGAGCTGTGTGTGTGTGTGTGTGTGTGTGTGTGTGTGTGTGTGTGTGTGTGTGTGTGTGTGTAGATCATGTGTACCGATTTTTGTGACATTTGAAGAAAATATGTAGGAAAAGGAGCAAAAAGTGTGTTTTGGAGAAAATTCAAGATGGCGGAAAATCTATCCTGGCGCAAATGGGCGTGGCCTATATGGGGAGATGCGTCTTGACCCAAGGAATCCAGGGAAAAAAGAATTTTAATTTTCCGATCCACGGTTCAAGAGTTACGGGGCAAAACGTAAAGTGGGCCATTATAGCGCCACCATGAGGCCGAGTGATGTAATTATTTTTCGATTCATTCTTAAAATCATTATGAATGTCCTCTCCGAGGTTTGAAACTGTAGCTCCTATGGTTTACGAGAGAAAAATACTTGAAAGTGATTTCTTGCATTGTCCCATTATAAGTCAATGGGGACAATTAAGCGTCGTTTTTTGCCGATTACGTCGGCATGGTAAGGCGGATCGGAACGAAAGGTAATAGAACACCATTCCCGGCCGAGCCGCACATTTTGATGTATATATTGCGCGAGTGGCGTAAATGGTGCGGCACTAGTTACGCGCCGAAGTCAGGCTACATACACACAGACACACAGACAGACAGACAGACACACACACACACACACACACACACACACACACAGACCCACACAGCCACGTATAGGGAGCCTGTGTTTCACACAGCTCCAAAAATAAAAAATGTTCCCATCACAGAAACATTTGTTACCACCTCCTGTAGTAACTCTGAGAACCCACAAGGGGTCCCAGACCCCACTCCCCCTGTTGTAGAAACAATTCCTTAGACCATTGCTCTAGACACCAGATCAGTCAGTCAGTGTGCAACAAGACAGGATGGTGAGAACGTCTCTCTGCCTTCTAGCCTGTAAGTACAAACATACTTTATTATGTTGTACTTTATTTATTATTACACTCACTTTCAGGTTATGTGTGTTGGTCCATTTTCTTGTACGGAAATTATGAGGATTCGTTATGTTGTATGCAAAGAAAATACTAGGTTGTGTCTATAATGCATTGTGATGCACTTATAAGGCTCCATAACATTTGTTATAAAAATGTATATAATTATGCATAACTCATAACAAATACACTTGATCACTGACCAAGTTATTATGTACTGTTCCACTGAGCTATACTGCATTTATTATGACCAGCACTTATAAGTATAAGCATTTATAAGATATAATATATGAATGTTAAAATAACGGTGGAGAAACTAATGCAGAGGAAACAGATACATTAGTGTGCAAAAAAAATGTCCATCTATGGGAGCAGAATAATGTGTATAACAAATGCTCTCCACTCACTAAAACAATCAAGTGGAAGTCGGACCACATACTCTCCATGGCCGTGATGTGTGGGCATACATATTCCTCCTCCTGTTACTTTTATTAGTAATATTCTTATTAATAAGAATTAGAATGAATACATTCCAAAATAAAGTGCTTGAAGGTTCCATGTCTGACCACAAAAATGCCCCGCTTGTGTATTTCATAATATGAAGCCACAATCATCATCATCATCATCCTTCGACTGTCATCGATTATTCACCCAAACTACCTTGTGTATGAAAAACACAAGGAAGTATAATCGGCCTGGACTAGAGTTATATGTGCTTATACAGTAATGCTTGCATGTGTCCGCAGATGTTCCAAACAGTGGTGATGTTATACATCCTGTTTGTGTTTAGTATTCACCTGAATTACCTTTGATCATGAAAAACCTCAATCAATTTTATTTATAGAGCATGTTTAAAAACAAGGTTTACCAGAGTACTGCACAGCATGCAAGTACAATGGCGGCATTGTAGGGGTAGAAACAAATGTCAGGGGTAGAAACATAGACTGTAGAAAAATATGGACGAAGCGAAGCCATTGGTTTCTATGCAGCCCAAATGGCCCTTTCTACCCCTTGGAATGGGTGTCGCCATCATAGAATTGTAAAAGCATCAGAGATGCTATTGGCTGCCAACAGTCACGTGCAACGCAGGGATACATGGGAGAATGTGGTCGGAGCCTCCCGAAATACAGCACACGAAGAAGAACACAGCCGGCTGGTATTAGTTTAGTTGGCCACGCCCCCCCGCAACTTTATCATTTATTTTAAAATACATTGGACCACATTTCGACAAAACGAATATGATGGTGATTGAAAGGCAATTTTTAACTAGCGATAGGAACCATACAGTATTCATGAAAATGTTAATTAAGGTTAGAAAACGAAAGGGGAAAATGAATGGGATCCAATGGTGGGCAATTCTTTTTGTGATCGGCCGGGGGGGAAAACAGCGCAACTAGCGGCCAATCATAGGAAGTTTTAGTTCCGTATTGGAGTCATTTTAAATCGGCAGAACTATGCCCCTGGGTAGAAACAAATGTCACTAGAACACGAATGGTTCCCAGTTCAATCCCGGGCTCCACCTGAGTTAGTGTCGAAGAGTCCTTGAGCAAGACTCTGAACCCAAGTTGCTCCAGGTGAGCAGGTTGGTGCCTCCGCCATTGGTGTATGATCAGGCCAGGATTACCACCTCTGAGGGCCCCTGGGCACTGAAGCTCCAAGGGCCCCCCTCTGCGTACGCGCTACAGGGCTCCAGACTAACCGTTTTCAATATTTTAAAAAGTAGCTTAACGATATCAGCAGCCAGTGAACACACCTAAGACAATAACAGTCTGAGGTAAGAAACAGTGGCAGTGTGGCCACTGACAATCAAAATAAATAACAATGTACAATTATAGTACTAATATATGGTCAAAACAAGCCATATCCTTCCCCCAAAAAATTACAAAATACCATTTGTGACCACCAAATTGGGGGTCTTGGGGCATAATTTAATTCATTTCATTTGGATTAGATAACTAAATGGCTGGGGGTTCCTTTCTTTTTTTTTTTCGACTTTTTTTTCTCAACTTTTTTTTCCCTTATTTTTCTGGAGGGCCCCCTGATGCCAAGGGCCCCTGGGCACGTGCCCAAAGTGCCCATATTGTAGATCCGGCCCTGTGCCTCTTTATATACCCTCTCTCTCTCTCTCTCTCTCTCCCCCCCCCCCCCCCCCCCCCAGTGGTTATTTCCATGGTGATCGTTCCAAGTAGTGGTGATGTTATGAAAGGTAAGTTTGTTTGTCGATCAGATATGATGATAAAACACAAACATTACAGAACTGCAACAAGACATACAGTTTTAATTTGAACATACAGTATCCTACATTAAATCACCTTTCTTCTCCCTCTCGTCCACAGCCTCTCTCACATTCAGTCCTGACAGATCTCAATTCTTGGAAGAAGAGTCTGTCTTTCTGAGCTGTGACTCTACAGGCTGGAGAGTGAAGAGAACCAACATCAGAAACAAGACATCAGAGTGTGGTGGTGATGGAGGTCACTGGGGGAAGATGAACAACACAGGATGTTTTGTCACGGACCTGCAACCTTCAGATAGTGGGGATTACTGGTGTGAGTCTTCAGAGGGAAGGAGTGGCTCTGTTAAACTCACTGTAACTGGTACGTTCAGTACACATAATCAATTCAGTTTCTGTTAAAGGAGCACTTCAGCCATATTCAACCTTATCTTATATAATTGGTCCTCACTAATGTTCATTACAAGATGACACAATTTCTGTCTACTCACTCTGTGTCTCATTGATGGTCTATAATGTCAGACAACTTGTCAGCCATTTTCATATTTGGGAGAAGTTGAATTTTCAATTAAAGTAAAGTAAAAGTAGCGTGGTACACTGTTCAGTGGAGTTATAGGTAAAAACACAAATCGGCCTGTTATAGCGCCACCATGAGGCTGATTTGAAATCTTTTAAGTTGCATTGATTCCTCTGCCTATTGGGAATGTGCATGCACAATTTCACCAAAATTGCACACTGCGTTTATGATTTCAAGCATTTTATTCAAAACGGACCAATCCTGCAAACTTTGGAAGCCAGTTTTAGCCAAACAGGATGGAATATGGAAAATCGGACAGATCCATGTCGATCACTGTAGAGATACTGTCTACTGATGTGCCTGATTTTTGGACAAAATCTGTAGGAGTTCTGTCAAAAGTTAGTTTAGCAAAAATCATCCTCCTGGTGGCACTAGAACAGGCCCATGTGAGAAATGTGGGGCAGAGGTTCTGAATTGGCATCCAGGGAGTGTGTGTGCAGAGTTTGGCAGCGACCGGGACAACGGCGCCGGATATTAGCTGGTAACGGAGGGACGGACGCACGGACGGATGGACGGACAGGGGCGAAAACATACTCTCCCCCATGCCTTCGGCTGGTGGAGAGTCGGACAAGCTTCAAGATTCAAATAGAAGCAGTGCTCTTCCGAGCACAGGTCTCCACCAGGTCAGGAAGGTCATTCTGGCCTCCTGGTGGTGTCATAATCGGCCAATGTGAAAATGGTGCCAGGTCTTCTTCACGGCTGTTTCACAGATGCTGCATGCATGATTTTATTAAAAAAGAAATGTTTTTCAAAGGTCGACCTGATGGTGGCATTATAACAGGCCAATGTGAAAGGGTGGCATTTGTTCTTTGACCTAGTGGGAATGTGTGTGCAAAGTTTCACGGTAAGCGCAAGCTGCGTTAATGATTTGAGGCATTTTGTTCAAAATGGACCATTCCTGCAAAGTTTGGAGGCAAATCTTAGCCAATCAGGATGGAATATGAAATATCGCACAGATCCATCTTGATCACATGAAGACTGTGTGTACTGATTTGTGTTATTTTTGGATAAAATCTGAAGGAGTAATATCCAAAAATCTGTTTTAAATAAGTCAGCCTCCTGGTGGCGCTATAAAAGGCTGATGTGAAAAATGTAGGGCAAAGGTTTTTCCTTGGTCTCTAGGGAGTGCACATACAAAGTTTGACACTGATCGGTGGAGTTATAGGTAAAAACAAATTGGCCACAATGAGGCTGATTTATAAATAATTGAAGTGGCATTTCTTCCTTTGCCTAGTGGGAATGTGCATCCACAATTTCACCAAAATCGCACACTGCGTTCATGATTCAGGCATTTTATTAAAAACAGACCAATCCTGCAAACTTTGGAAGACAGTTTTAGCCAATCGGGATGGAATATGGAAAATCTGAGAGATCCATGTCGATCACATGACTGTAGAGATACTGTCTACCAATTTGTGGGATTTTTAGACAAAATCTGTTGGAGTACTGGTGTGGTGGAGAGAGTCGCAGCCCCAGCCTGAAGCCTCAAAAGTCTAGTATCTGCCCTCGTTCCATAGGGATGTCCCTTTGAGGTAATGGTTAAGATATTGGACTTTCACGTGGGAGACCCGGGTTCGAAGCCGGGTGGGGAGGTTCGGATCACCTCTGTCACATTGGTGCCGTGACCCGGATCCGGGCTTCCCCGTAGGAGGAGGTCAAAGGGGGGTGAGTGTGGTGGAGAGTTGCAGCCCCAGCCTGAAGCCTCAAAAGTCTAGTATCTGCCCTTGTTGCATAGGAATGTCCTTTTGGATCACCTCCGTTACACTGGCAAAAAGTTAGTTTAGCAAAAATCGGCCTCCTGGTGGCACTAGAACAGGCCCATGTGAAAAAATTGGCAGCGACCGGGCCAACGGCGCCGGAGATTAGCTGGATGGACGGACGGACACACGGACGCATGCACGAACGGACGGATGGACGGAAGCAAAAACATGCCTTTTGGGTGGTGGAGACAATAGGCCAGTCAATCTAAGCAAAAAAAGGGCCTGCCCCAAAAGAAATTGCAATAGTAATGGTTCAAGGTTTTTTATGATCCTTAGAGTCATCCAAAAAACATGTTAAAAGTTTTCCATTTTATTCTTAGTGGATCAAGGTGAATTCAGGGGGTTCAAGTTTGGGTCCCTTCACTTACTACTTACTCTTACTATAACTAGGGGGTTTTCATGATTCTGAATCCATTCCAAGCATTTGTTTTGCACAAAAAACATTCCTTGGGCTAAAAACTGACCCCCAAAACTATGGTTTAGTGATGAGTCATCACTTTTCTGGGGTCAGCTCAGTTTTGTTGTGTCCCTTTTTAGGTCTTTTTTTGCTGTATAGTAAGTGAAGGGACCCAAACTTGAACCCCATGAATTCACCTTGATCCACTAAGAATATAATGGAACATTTTTAACATGTTTTTTGGATGACCCTAAGGATCATAAAAAACCTTGAACCATTACTATTGCAATTTCTTTTGGGTCAAACCTCAGATTGACTAGCCTAAAATGAGAATGAACGATATGTTACTGTACTACATTTGGGGAAAGTGAAAAATGGCCTTTGTCAGTGTCCTCATATGTCCTCATATGATAGTAGAATACACTATTATGATGTTATTTATCAGACTGATGTAATAAATGTTTTTCTATTGTGATGTTATTTATCATTGTTCAGGTGGAGATGTCATTGTGGGGGTTCCTGTACTTCCTGTGATGGAGGGAAGTGATGTCACTCTGCACTGCTGGTACAAAGACAAGACGACTGCTAAACCATCCTCTGACCGTCCAGCTGATTTCTATAAAGATGGATCCCTCATCAGGTCTCAGGCTACAGGACAGATGACCATCCACAGTGTTTCCAAGTCTGATGAAGGATTCTACAAGTGTCTCATCTCTGGCCTTGGAGAGTCACCAGAGAGCTGGATGGAAGCGAGAGGTGAGATCATCTTATCACAAACACACTTTATATAAGGCCTTAGAGCAAGGGTGCCCAAAAGGTAGATCGTGATCTAACAGTAGATCACCAAGGGTGTGCAGGTAGATCACATGACATGCCTCTAAAAATATATAATTAAAATATAAAAAGAATGTGTCAATATGATATATAGAAGGGCCTGTCAGTACTCTTCATGGCTTCTAAAGTAGGCAAACCTCCAATGCAATACTTTGTTCAAGAATCAGTAGCATTACAAAGAGCCCCAAAACCTACCACTTCCATACAGAATGGGATGAAGACATTTCCCACAGTATTTCCCATTTATTTCCCTCTTACAGTAAGTGTGTTTGTCTCAAATGTAATGCCAGTGCTGCTATTCCAAAGCCCCCCTCAGGCCCTCAGCTGAAACATTTTGGATGGGTAGATCATGTTGAGCTAGTCATTTTAAAAGTAGATCTCACGTCAAAAAAGTGTGGGCACCCCTGCCTTAGAGGTTGTGCTGATTGGTCAGCTGCTGTATAAACCCTAAGGCTGATGTCACAGTTGACCAGTCAATGCAAGCTAAAGCCATATCTTCCCAAGGGGTCTAGGCAGCTGTAATGGTAAGGTGAGGTCAACAGTGAGGTTAGAATACATTATTCTTGGACAGCTCAGAAACCTGACTAGAAACCTGCCGAAGCAACAACTAATAAATGATAATCTCTGTCTGTCTGTCTGTCTGTCTGTCTGTCTGTCTGTCTGTCTGTCTGTCTGTCTGTCTGTCTGTCTCTCTCTCTCTCTCTCTCTCTCTCTCTCTCTCTCTCTCTCTCTCTCTCTCTCTCTCTCTCTCTCTCTAGCCAAGCCAGCCATCAAAGACAAGGACCTGCCTCCATATTTCTACCCTCTGATGTTGTCCGGAGTCTCTGTCGTTCTGCTGATCCTGGGTCTGTGTCTGTGGAGGAAATGCAGAGGTATACAAGAAGACAAAACAACGATTTGTACAGGCTGCTCACATGATAGCTTTACCATTTCCTTAGCTTCAGTAACACTCCCTTATCTACCATTTATCTACAGTCAGTCTAAAGATATACAGTACATTTATTATAATTCATAATATTGTGTGTGCGTGTGCGTGCGTGCGTGTGTGTGTGTGTGTTGCAGGCTGTAGGACAGGCAGACAGAGTGAAGATGTGCCAGTGTATTATAATGTTCCCGATCGACACAGGAACAAGAGAGGTAGTCACTCTACAACACACATAAAACATGGACATGCATGTGTGTGTGTGTGTGTGTGTGTGTGTGTGTGTGTGTGTGTGTGTGTGTGTGTGTGTGTGTGTGTGTGTGTGTGTGTGTGTGTGTGTGTGTGCGTGCGTGCGTGTGTGCACGGCAGGCTGTAGGACAGACTCTGCTATACACATAAAACATGTGCATGATTCATGATTCCCATGCATGATTCCTGACAGTACAACCTGAGCTGAAACTATTTTGTTTTTGTTTGTTTTCCAGACCAGAGTCCTGCAGGACAAGCCATCTACTGCACTGTGCTGGCACCCACCGGTCAGCCATAATGTACTCTTACAGCTACAGTATCTGTCCAGACTGCTGCCAGGGGATAGAGGCTTGTGCTTCCAATGTTTGTCGGAGGCCTCAGGTCATGGACACACATAAGGTCACCTGCCCGAAGTGTCCTTGAGCAATACACTGAGCAATGGAGAAATACTCTAAGTATTGTCATCAAAATGTACTTAAAGTACAAAAAGTTAAAGTAGTTAGTATTCATTATGCAGAATGGCCCATTTAAAACGTTTTGAACTGAGTTCGCCAGCGAATGTCTACACAATTCGACACAAGAGAGAATAAATAACAGCCGCTTTTTCGCTCGTAAAAATGTATTTCCGGTGCGGAAGCTTGCATTGACCTTATGAGTTTTTTAGTTTGTTTTTTTAAGCGAATTATTCGCTTAAATATTATTCGCCCCCGGTGTGTAAAGTCACACTGTGTGTCTGAATCACATTTCATGGTGCTTCAAGATGACCTTCAAATGTGTATTTGAATTAAGACCCATTACCTGAGGCTGATTCTACGACTGTCTGAAAAGCCTGTTTCTATATCAGTGGTACTCAAACATTTTCATGTCAAAGACCCCCCCCCCCCCCCCCAATCCATGCTCATATGAGCTTGTATATCTGATATTTTAGAAATATTGTGACACACATGCTATTTGAACAGGTTAAATAGTCAACCGTGAGGCTGATACCATGCAGCATTCTGTACACATACAAAGCATCAGTGGCATTCTAAAATCAAATGGTGGGCTTAACACTGAGGACTGAAGCAGGGGGAAGTTTGTTGTTTTTCCACACCTCAAAACCACAGCTCATATTTCCTGCTCATGTAGAACAGTCTCTTCCGTCTAACCAATACCATAGCAGCGTATTTCGATACCACCAAACACACACACTTCTACAGAATTAGTTGTTTTTTTTGGTATGTGTGGGTGGGGTGCGGGGGGTCCTCATGGGGTGTGCACTATGCATAGGGTCTGAGGTGTGTGCGTGTGTGTGTGTGTGTGTGTGTGTGTGTGCGTGCATATGCATGTGCATATGCGTTGTTGAGTAGACAGAGTATTCGTGGTGTGGATCTGACCTAGCCTGGTGTTGCCAGACTCATTCATACTACCGGCAGGTGGGGTGGATGAGGCGGTCTGGCAACGTGAGGCTAGATCTGACCTATAGCCTCGTAAAATTTCCAGAAACCGCATTGTCATGTGTCTTCTGGAGTCCTTCTGGATTTACGGAAGTTGTTGGTTTACGAGGCTAGATCTGACCCACGTCCTGTCTCTCCATGATTGCTTCAGAACAGCTTACACCATAAATTCCTCTGATCAATGACTTGCTGTTTCTGACTATGCATGTTATGACCCGTTGCTATGGTGTCGTATCATTTTGACTGTTGAAGAAGCAATGCCATGTCAGGTTTGTCGGATCTGCAATCAACATCGTTGAAACACACTTTATATAAGGCCTGTATAAACCCTAGGGCTGCTGTGTAATTCGGTTCGGGGGGTTGGTTGGTAGAGGAGCCTTGTGTACGTTTGAGGTGTCACATTGTTCCCCTGACTTACGATCGGGTGAGAAACATAGCCTTGTATGGAACCGATATTTTGACACCTTAGATCAGAGGCACTCAACTGGTCTGCGCGTTCATTTATTGTAGAGCGACAGGGTGACTGACGTTTCGACGTTTAGTAAATAAATGAATGTGCAGACCAGTTGAGTGCTCCATCATTTTTATTTGGGTAGTCATTTTTGAAGTGCCCAGGTATCTTTTTGATATAGTTTGTCCTTGTTGAGCACCAACGAGTCCTTCTACCAATAACTGCTGGCTGAAGCACGCAGACATCTCCTACCTTAGATCAGAGGTCAGCAACCTTTTTGAAATGAAGTGCCATGTTTTTATTTTCTACATACAGTAGTCAGTAGTCAACATTAATTTTAATGACACCCCGTCAACATTCTGACAGACATATTTTGATTGGCAGGACATTGTTATAACGATCATTATATCATCTCCCCGACTCCCTCCCCAGTCAAAGTTCAGAGTTTTAATGAATGTAGAATAATGTGCATGATGTAATTTGCTTCAAATTGGGTTACTTAATTTAATTGACCACGTTTAAACAATATTTGAAATATAAATCCTCTTTCACACTTCTGCCAGTGTGCCAGTTATCACCCTCCCCTGTGCCAATGTTTGTCGGTATACTTGTCTGTTTTACAAGAAATTTTATACATTTTCCTTTCTTTTTATTTTATACTATTGCTGTTTATTACTGTGAGTTTTAAAATAAAACTACTTTTCTACAAGAGAAGTCCCTTGAATTCTTCAACCTGTGGGTTCAGCTTCCTCTCTGTGGACCATGAGGTGAGTGTGTGCACTCAGTGTCTATTTATGGAATACATGTAGTGACGCATACAGTATACAGGAATACTCATAGTTTCTGTCTGTGTGTTCCTGCAGGTCGCTACATTTGTGTGTGTGTGTGTGTGTGTGTGTGTGTGTGTGTGTGTGTGTGTGTGTGTGTGTGTGTGTGTGTGTGTGTGTGTGTGTGTGTGTGTGTGTGTGTGTGTGTGTGTGTGTGTGTAAACAAAGCGGTACCTTATTGTATAAGTGCCTAAACCTAACCTTATTCCTTAACGTAACCTCAGTAAAACAATGCCTAAAACGAATACAAGAACCGTTGGGGGTGAACGGTCAGTGAAAGGAATGGGGTTGAGTGTGTTTTTGGGGGCAAGCCTTCCCTTGAGATGGTTCTGTGTGTTACAGTGAATAGAGAATGCATTTAAACATTGACGAATCAGATAAAGAAAAACATTTATTAACAAAGAACACTTCCTAAAACAGGGCAAGCTAAAATCCTAAGAGACAAGTACAAAACAAGTTATCATGGCAGAATGACAGAATTCTGAGGGATCCTTTAAATCAAGGGTGGGTAACTTTAACAATGGTGATGAGGGCCACTATATTTCCACACTCACTCCAGAGGCATACTGTTGGGCAGAAATCTCTTATCTCTAACTTAACTTTTTTAATATGTCATGCAAAAGTAGCAAAAATAGCCGATCTACAAGTTGTGTCACAGTGCCACAGGTTTTGAGCTTGTAGATCTGCAATTTTTGCCATTTCTGAATTGGAATCCGGAATAATTCTTTGCCATTTTTAATTGGCAGGAGCTTCTATGGTGTAAAGCAGGGGTGTGCAAACTTTTTTCAAAGGTAGCCACATTAGAAAATATTTAAACACCCAAGGGCCGACTCTATATCTCCTGACATAATGTACTTTCGGTCGGACCATAACAAAGTCACATACATGCATCGTATTTAAGGGATGTTATTTACGGTGTGTGCTTTGAACAAAACAGAAATAACTCAGCCTTATTTCACATTACCAAATGTAAACCAGAAGTGCAAGGTAAAAAAATACGATAACATAGTCTTTCTTTGACCCCTTCAGAATGAGACAACAGGGAACAAGGAATCCTGACAAAATTATACTCTAGTCTCTGGGAAAATATTCATGTTTGACCGTGCTGACGGGCCGTTTATTATACAATTTAGGAATGAAGCTGCGGCCGGTATAAAAAGTGTCCTCGGGCCGCATTTGGCCCCCGGGCAGCACTTTGGACAGCCCTGGTGTAAAGTAACATAGTACATTTGAGGTATTTGTACTTTTGAGTAGATATATTTGTGAAAAATCAGGACAAATTTTGCAAGGCTTTGAATATCTTTGACCCGATTCTATAAATGTCTTCTAAATCCTTCTGAATCAGTGGTTCTCAAACTTTTTCATGTCAAGGACCCCCAAAATTACATTTATTTGGCCGTGGACCTCAAAATCTCAAAAGATTTTGTTCCAGGGACCCCCAGTAGCAAAGATTTGAGTTACAAAGGTCTGCTTTGAAAATGATATATTCGAAGATTTGCAGACATTTTCACGATTTTTCAAAAATAGCAGATCTACAAGCTTGCAGCGTGGCACTCAGTGCCGTTCATTATTCAGACCCACTGTCTCCCCTCTCTCTCAAACTTCACGCTCTCCCCTGCCTGTGTCTCTCACACAGAGGAAACAGCGGAACACCCGGTCAACAACCACAGTCCACAGAGAAGGGATTCTTTTTTTTCTCTGGAAAGGGATTCAAACCTGGGTCTCAGGTTCGCCTAATAAAGGTCGCAAAAGAAAGTAAGCTTTGCCAAGCCATGAGGCCCATAGGGCAGGAGCCGGGACTTACCCCAATCTCTTGATGCTGCAACCTATGCACTCAATACTTGGTCTGGAATACCTTTGAACAAATTACTTCATCAAATAGGGCGTGGCATGAAGGTGATCAGCCTGTGGCACACACAGGAACACACAAATAAATACTGTCCGCTTGGCAAATAACAGTAATATCCCATCACTTTATGGTGAATATCACTGCCTCATTTGTATATGGAACACTTCCAATGTCCCTAAGCTTCAATTTGAGCCCAAGATGACCTTTCTATCTTGAAAATTAAACGTTCTATATAAAATAGAAGACAAATAGAATATTC
This sequence comes from Nannobrachium achirus, assembly GCF_963921795.1. Lineage (NCBI taxonomy): Eukaryota > Metazoa > Chordata > Actinopteri > Myctophiformes > Myctophidae > Nannobrachium > Nannobrachium achirus. The sequence continues at coordinate 63,113,127 of NC_137810.1, read as the reverse complement.
AGTCAGTAGCTTTCCAGAAGCCTATAGTTTCATATCTGAAGTTTGAAATATGAAGAGTGAATACTACAGAAATAACACAAATGCACATAAATTGCATTATCATTATTATATAAAAACATCAATACTAATAATGATATGAGCTGCAAGTTGATTACCGGGAATGGCACAGATTTTCCTCAGAATATGTATGACATTTTATGTGTCCATTTGGGCACTCTCAGAGTTACAGACCTGTAAAGTTAAAGGAGCTACTATAGTCAACTTTTTTTTTTTAACGGATGCTAAAATAAAAATAATGTTTCAAAAATATTTTCTGAAAAAATAAGCTTCATATATGTGTTTCTATTTAAAAATGACCACACAAAGCGTAAAATATGGATAAAATAATCATATTGGCCATTGTCAGGCTGACACTTTGTTTACATTCTTGTCTATGTTAGACTAGGATGTAAACAAAGTGGCGGCCCTACAAAAACAAAGTTGTCCATAGCCCCTTTAATGTAAGACTATAACTCTTTATGTGTCTCTTGTGTCCATTCATTTGTATGTCCATGGCAAAAAGAATATTTTGACAGAAAGGTCCACCATCAGAAGTCAGAATGGCCATCCATTCATGTCAACCCCAGGGCTTTCAAAATTGGAGCATTTTGAAAGTGGACTTGGACAGTGTGAGCATTCTGGGTCTGGTGGTGTTTGATCATGTTTGGGAGGAAACTTGAAGAGGAGGAAGAGATCCTCATCAAGATCTACTGTCTGTAGAAGAACAACACATTTGCCCTACTGATAGATGAAGACCAATCATTGATCATTTCAAATGATTAAAAAAAAGTGCTAAAGTCAGTCTACACTTCAGACTTTGATCATTATGAGTAAATGTGATGTTTTCTTCCAATATAAGATGCTCATCACAGAAAGGATGGAACAAACGCTATCCTGCCACTAGAGTGAATGTCCACTAGAGGGAGACAAATTTTAATAACTCAAGTGGGAAAAACAGCCTTCGGTCCTACAGCTAAGCTCCAGTGGGTAGAACAGGGCCCATCTTCCCCTTTTTACATTTTTAGAATCCAGTTCTAATCATTCATGAACAATTAGCATTTACATATAGGCACCTGCATTTGGCCCTCAATAATGGTCCCTAAAACACAACATGCTGTTAAGCATTCAAACATAATAAGTAATAACATAACATAGCCTACAGACAGAAAGACAACTTTATTGAAAGACACACACAAAACATAATATAAACATAATAAAACAAGTAGGCTATGGCCCTAATCTGTCAATCCAACATCCCATCAATTAACAATTCAGTATTAGCTTGACGATCACAGGCAAGCGTTCCATGGCTTCACACAACAAACAGAAAGAAACAGAATATATAAGGGTAATAATAATAATAATAATAATAAGGGTAATAATAATAATAATAAATGTTATTTGTATTGCACTTTTCATTCAGTGATTCTCAGAGTGCTACATTGCAAGGAAAATACATACTGAATAGTAAAAGATAATCAAAGTCAATAATAACGTTAGCAAGTTCATAGTGAATAATATTAATCAGCAATCAAAATCAATAAAATAAGGTTTGCCCATTTTAAAAACACAGAAACAAAATACAAAATAGCTGAAATTCTTCATATACCCTATGCTCTCAAAAGGAATTCATACTGGGTACAAGATGTCCCACTCAAACACCAGTTACAATTCTAGTTGTGAGCTTGTAAATCACACTCGGCTGCGGCGCCAGAAGCTCGGTACAGCGTCTGCGCAATGCACTATGGGGTGTTGGAAAGTTGTGGATGTATATATATATATATATATATATATATATATATATATATATATATATATATATATATATATATAATATATATATATGACAATATCAGGGGGGTCGATGTTATCAAGTGGTTAGCAATATGAGTGCTGTTGTTTGATGCTTTTATCCAAAGAGAAATACTGCAAGTGCAAATGTGTATATTTTGGTACAAGTGCAAAGATATCGGCCACAAAATACACTTAAAGTATACTTGAAGTGGCTGATAGTAACAGAAAGTTCCCTGGCACTAGGGACCCTGGCATTTCACAAAATGTGAAAGTGCGATAGTGCGAAAAGTGCGGTCAACAAAATATGTCTTTACCAGCTCACCCTGCCTTCAAAATGATCACACCGGCCATGAGAGTGAGCAGGTGAGAGTCATCATTTTATAGCTTGGCTATATTTAGAGCAGTGATGGCTGAGTGGTTAGTGTCCATACCTAGGACTCCGGAGACCCCAGAGGTCGCAGGTACGATCCCCCGCTCCAGCTATCACTGCTCCCCCCCTCGCGCTCCTTGTGGGCTGCCTCATAGGGTTCAGCTGGGTTAAGCTGAAAAAAAGCAGCTGGGTTGGGCTGCGATACCCGAATTTCCCCCGCGGGAGGAGTAGGTAACTATCTATCATTATCATTATCATAGCTGGAGGCCACCCACAGAGACACCCATAGATGAGGTGCCAATAGGGTGCTTCCATCAATCACCAATTAATTACACATTAAATCATTGAACTCATTGTACAGAATGTCCCATTTCCCAAGTTAAAATGTAAAAAATTAGAAAATAGCAGAAGCTCAAAGCTCACAATCCCGCGAAGGCAGTCATATTTTCCAGGTCCAGTCATATTATTCCTGCAAATAAAAGAGGTTCATTAGAGCTCACTGCAATACTAATTCGCAGAATAGCATTTAAGTCCTTTTGAGATTGGCTTCGCCAATGAAAAATGTGCATTATTATCATCATCATTCATTAACCTATTTTAGATGAATAATTGTTAGACTAAGATTCATTGCATCACTACTGTACAAAAACAAGTGACTGTACCTGATTGGGTCTGAAGGGTTTGCTTTTCAGCTGGTGTCTTGTCTTCTGCTACCAATGAAAAAGGTGCATTATTATCATAACCAGTTAGAATAATAATTGTTAGTCTAACACATTCATTGCATCACTACTGTACAAAAACAAGTGACTGTAACTGAGTCCTGAAGGGTTTGGTTTTCAGCTGTTGTTCCCTGCTGAATAGAGAGATGACATGAGTGGTAGAGAAATTCTCAGCAATATAATCAACCTACACTATGTAAAATTAATAAAAGGAGGGTCAGTGGGGATTGATTTTCATTTTACCTGTGAGGGTTTGTTTCGGCTTTCTCTGTTTTCGGAACCAGAATACAGCTGCTGCTGCTGCTGCTGCTGCTGCTGCTGCTATACCAAAGAGGACTGCAGCCACGATTCCACTTCCCAGGGCTCTAACATAACCACCTAAAAGAGGGAAAATGTATAATGTATTGTGCCATCTCTCTACAATATCCCATTTTCAAAGCCTAGAAATAATATGCTGTCCAAAAGAATAGCAGGGGTTTTGTCTGCAGAAAGGCAACAATAGTGCAATGTAACAATGACCTGCTTGACCAAAAGCAATCAAATCTATAATGTGAAACCTGCCAAACTTTTAGAGAAATCCAAGGTCTGCAACTGGTGATGTTGTAATGTGTTTATGTTGCTATAGGAGCTCCCTTTCTTTACATTGTTCATGTTCAACAGGACTTTCTATTTCCTGATCATGAGAATGTGTTATAACCTCATATAAGACAGCCCAGTCTAGTCAAGTGAAATGACGGCCTACAATCTGATGAAACAACAGCAAGTTGACATAAAATGTGCATTTTCTCTTTACGCTTCAGTGAATTACAAAAGATTTTTTTATTAGAGTAAAGTAGAGCAGTGTTTCTCAAACAGTGGGTTGGGACCCATTTTATGGGTCGCGAGTAAATATACCCTTTTTTCCGTTTCCTAAGAAAAATGAATAATTTACATAAATAAGTTTTAAAAGGTTTAAGAAGAAGTGAAAATAGCTGATTTACAAGTTCACAACGCGACGCAAAGCAACGTGTTGTGAGCTTGTAGATCTGCTATTTTCACTGGTTTGTGAGAGTTCGGGAAAACTTATAATTTCTCTTGTGTCTTGAGTTAAACAAATGGGAACCACTGCAGAAGAGTAACACAAGTAACAGCATAATACTGTATGTATTTGGAGAACACTACCTGGTTTCTGCTCCATCTTCAGGGTGGTATAGGCCACATATGTGTCATCAGCATAGCAGAGTTCACACTTGTAGACACCCTTCAGTTTCCCAGAGGAGGCGCTGAGCTGGAGAGCACCGGACTCAGACACACCCTTCACTCGTTCCTTCCACTGGTCCTGGACCAGGAGTAGACGGCTGGTGGAGGAGTAGCTGAGGATGATCTCACTGTGGTTGAAGCTCCAGGTGATACTGAAGTCCTTCAGAGCAGAGCTGGGTGCCTCACAGGGAATCTCAACCTCATCAGAGTCGTAGCCATGGACCGGAGCTGAAATGTTAAAGGACAAGGTGGCCCAGCTGTTATTAGAACAAGTCTGTTATGGGCAGGCCCGTGGCCAGCCTAATCAGCGTTCTATGCGAGCTCTCTCAAATGCGGCCCTACACAATCCCCTCTTTGGCGGTTTTGATTTTTTTTTTCTTTTTTTTTACAGCGTTGGGTCGGATTGGGTGGCTTATTAACTGTTCAATATGATACAAGAGAAGGGGACAAATATACAATAGCGTCAGAAAGATAAGTAATCACCCTCAAAATGTCAAGCCAATTCCAACTGTGCAAAAACAGAATCATTAGCCTATAGAGGAGAAAGTTTCAGCACTGATTTAGAGCACATAACAGTGCAGTGCAACAGAGCCATATAAAACATTGTTCGAACATTTAAAAGCAATGAACCATTAACTAGCCTACGGCATGACGACATGCTTATTTTACTTGACAATACTCTACACTCCTGTATAGGAATATACACACAGAGCACAACTGTATCACAGAGAGATGTTGAGGATCCAGCCTAGACGCTAGCATGGCGCAAGACACAATTAACAACTATATTATAAAGAGAAAGAAACAACAGACTCCTCTCATATTTTCTACAATCTATGCTCTCACCGCAGCACAACAGCCTAACCAGCAGAAGGTAATTAACCAGCTCCTTACCTAATCTGCTGTGGAGGTTTGAAGTTTAACAAACTTTCAAAGACTGTACATTGTTTAAGTCACAGAGGCCTTGTGTACAATCCACACTGGTCCACATGTGAGTTCGGTTTACATCCCAGCTGCAGACGTAGGCTGCTCAAGTAGCCAATAACAACAATCAGAAGATCTTCCTCTCAAAACGGTGGATTTATACTCCCGTAATATGATTAGGCAACTGGTCTTATTTTTAAGTCTACTTACAGGACAATGGACTTAATTAGAATTACATGACACAGACCAACTTGGCTGACGTCTATGGGCTGACGAGCATAGGGAAGAGAAGGACGCTTGGCTTGCTGCGCATTATACATTATTTGGACAGGAGGGGGGCGCTTATGTCACCTATACCTAAAATCGGCCCTGGTTCTGGGATGCAAAGTTAAAGGTAATCTTATCTTAGTTAAAGATGGGGTGCCATGATTTATGTACATTTCCTGTTTTTTATGTGTCTATGAAGTTGACAAAGATCCTCTGTTGTGGTTATAATGTGGACAATGTGTGTCTGTAAGCTGAAAGTGCGACCCAAACAGCACCTGCCCGCGACCCCACTTTGGGTTGTGACCCATAGTTTGAGAACCGCTGATCTAACCCAAATAGCAATATGAAACAGTTTATCTCGAGTCTAGCCCCATCTGTTAACTCACTCCGCTGTACACTGTAGCAATGGGATTCAGTCCCGCGTCTATAAGATGTATTCTTCTGAACATCCTTATGAAAAATGTAAAAGGTTGTAATCTACAGTTGTTTGGATGGTATCGGTGGGTTGAAACAACCTTTTTTATATTTATGTTTTGGACCTACGCTGAATTGAACAGAGGCGTGTTCCTAATCGATAATGTGACTCGATGTTAAACGCCCAGGAAGATCTCCGAACGTTAAATTCAAGGCAGGCTGGCATGAAACCCTGGTTTAAAAGGTTGTCGATCCATCCATTCATCCAACTCAGGTGTTGCTCTAAAGAAATAGCAGATCTACCATTTTTAGCATGTGTAAAATCGGCCATTACGACGCCATCAAGGACTGCCAAAATACATTTGTGTCGACAAAATCAAATCTAGATTTAGTTGACTAAAAGTAGACTAAAACTTTTCAGATTACTAACATACTAAAACTATATGACATTTTATTCAAAAGACTGACTACAACCACATTTGCTGTCAAAATTAACACTGCTGATGAGGGACCAACTTCATGACTTCAGCGTCATAACGTTTCTACCACTGTTTGTGTCGGCAGAGCTGAGGGGAACACACACTGGCTGCGGACAAGCTGCTGGACTTTTTTCACAGCAACGCCTGGAAATAGAACAGTGGCATAGTGGAGTGACGGGTGAGGCGTGAACGCGCACCTGCACGCGTCTGATTCTGCCGGTGTGGGTATGTTCATTGAAAATAATGGGGGCAAAACTTTAGACACACGCCGTCCACAGGCGATGTGTGTTCCCCTCTAATAAACACAAGACTGATTATGATGATGTGGACATGAACTACTCCTAGGTGAAAATGTGCATATTCTCAAGGAAATAGAATGGTGGAGATGTTTGGAATCTGCTCCCATACATACTGTACTGTAATCTAACATAATGTTAGTCTGTGAGCAAGCCCTGAGTTACTGCATCATTTTGAAACAGTGTTAACTCTTCCCACGCTTTGAACGTTAACGTTCGCCCCATTTTTTACAGAACCTCGATGCCAATACGGCGCTCGTTCGGTTCGTTCGTCTGATGACTGTAAGCTGATGAGGGGTCGCGCGGCCGTCTACTGTAAACACATTTTCCGCGGTGATGGTGTAAAAAATCCATTATGCGTTAGATCAACGGAGAACAATTCACTTCCTTGTTGATTTCCTCCGGCTGTAAGGCTCTGTGGCCAGTGACTGGTCTTCTTCTTCTTCAACACATAACAGGCAAATTCACATTCATTCTCGCATGACGCCGCCCTCTGCTGCCTGGCAGACCAAAGTGCACTATTGCACAACCAAAAAAAAATAAAAAATAAAAATAAATGTCTGTCTGTCTATCTACTATAACGTCGCCAAGGTAAGCCGCTTTTTGATGGCGCCAGACCCAATAAATAAATAAATAATCTGGCAGTAGGAGAGTTAATGCATAAAGGCTGTGAAATGCTTGATTGTTGTCGTAGGTGTCGAGTGCCATATCAAACAATCTGTAAAAGACTGTGGGTATATACCCAACTGTCATAGCTGTTGTAGACAAGTTGTTCACAAACATTTTCTTGTCAAGTACCCCCAAATTAATATGTCCACGGATACCCATCAGAAAATATTTTGTGCCAGGGTGGATTTTAGAGCTGGGAAACCCGACTGAAAACCCATGGGACCCGTCTGTGCATAGCATTCACTTTCATTGTGTTATTGTAAAATGCTTATTCAAGTCAGTAGATCAAATGTCTTACTTAGTTGTCTCAAGGTGGCAGCCTTTCCTCCTCTCTCCGTGCCAACAGAGCAGATGTAACCAAGCTGTGAGTCTTTTGCTGTGAAGGTCAGAGAACTGCTGACGTCATAGAGCCCCTCTGTAGTCTTGGTGACCCTGGTAGAGTTATAGAAGGTGTGGATGGTGGGAGGGCTGGTGGACCAGGTCAGTGTGGGCTCTGGGTAGATTCCTCTGGATGAGCAGGTTAACGTGTCGTCACCTTCCAGCTTCATGGAGACACTGAACACTGTGGCTGTAATACGGGGAGAGGTCGTTTTACTGTTAACTGATGAATTGTTTGTTCGTTGGGTGTGCAATATGACATTGGCCGGGTTTCCCAAACCCATGGAAACACAGGAACATGGCGGTCGGGGCTTGGTCTCTACGACCATGCGTGAGCTACGATGGGCTAAAAAAAAAGTTTTTTATATATTACAAATGCATCAGTTCAGTTTATTTTCTTAACTCTTTTACTGCTTGACAAACACTCGTAATTTTTTCGCGACTCTATGAGAGATACACCCGTCTTTTACACAAGACCGCAATTGGAAATAATGGACGGTTATTTTTCGATATAATCGCAAAGGTAAGGAATTTTCATGGCACTGACCAGACTATAATAATCCTTAATAGTTATAATAGTTAACTATAAGGGTAGATTCTTGACTGATCTCTTTTTTTTTATGTGCAATTCTGAGCAAAATAAAGACCTGCCTTTTTAATATCAACAATCCCTCAGATCTCTGCTCAGTTCAGCTGTTTAAAAATGATGTTAATTGCGTGGTCTTCAAGTAGAGTCTTCAATGTTTCTATGGCTTATTGTGCATGTTGCTTTTTTTTGTTATTGCTAGCGCAGTGGTTCTCAACCTTTTCAGTCCGCAACCCCCAAAATAATCATATTTTAACTTTCCTTCCTCTAATATTTGACAATTTGGCCAATGTTTAATTTGTCATTTTTTAGGTAATAATATTTAAATAAAATAAAATAAAATAAAATTGTCAGTTTAGAAATGTGCAGATACCCTCTATCTATACACTTAAACTTTGTGCTGGTTTGTTTACTGTTGAGCTGTTGAGTGAGAAAACAATGTTGCACATTAAGCTAATCATCTGGGGACACCCACAAATAATTTGGGGACCCCCTGGGGGTGGCTTAGTGCATATGGTTGACACGCACGGACATAATTGCACTTAAACCCATGATTCTTTGTATTTTTTTGTGTTTTTCTAGCACATTAACTAACTTCCATAAGTGTGTCATGCACAGTACACGCTGCAATGCTCACGCACCTTTATATCTTATCTTGTCTATGTGTAAATATTGTGTGCAAAAATATTTTTGTTTCTTGTTTTCTCCTTTCCCACTTGCCACATGTTCTTCCTTTTTTTTCCTTCCAATTCCTGCTTGGCCCCTCTTATCGCTGCTAGCGATACAAGGGGCTATAGCTATAAGAATATAGCTGCAGGCTATATTTTTTTAAAGACTTTAGTTCCCCCACAATTATAATCTTCAGAACAATTGTCTTACCAACAGTGAGTTGGACAGTGGACAGCTTTGCATCAGTGGGCACCTTCTTGTTTCTAATTCTGCAGGTGTAGTTTCCTTCATCAGATGGTTGCACTCTGGACAGTTTGATGGACACGTTGCCTTTCTTCACTTCATCCTTGAAGAGGGATGTTCTTCCCTCGTAGTCTTCAATGTCATCACCCCCGTACTTCTGGTAGTACACATTATCTTGATGACCTGGCCTGAACCACTTTATGATAAGGTCAGCCAGGTCAATGGTGGGATGAGGGGTAGGATCAACGACACATGGTAGAACAGCATCCGCTCCAACAGTTGTTTGCACTACCAGCCCTTGTCCTGAAAAGAAAAGAAAAGAAAAGAAAAGAAAAGAAAAGAAAAGAAAAGAAAAGAAAAGAAAAGTGTTCATCACCTATGTAAAAGATCCATATACATATGGATCTTTTACATAGGTGATGTCACCTGCACCTGTGATATCACATGTGATGTCACAGTGACAAGGGAACCAACCCATAGTCTATAGACTGTAAAAATCGCACCCGTGCGAAGTGAGCGGTGCAAATAATTCCTGCAAGGGCGCCTGCGCGAATCAGTGTTGATAGGCATGCATGGCAATATTCTTTGTGTTGTGTATGATGTCAGTCTAGAGGTCTGCTCAGACTATATAAGGTTTTCGTGTGTCCTGACCTTTACACCGGCTCAAATTGAACACCAACCAGGATTCGAAACAGCAACCATAGACTACAGGGTTTAATGTAGCGTGGTCCCTGTCTTGAATCCTGGGTGGTCGTAGATTTGCGCCAGAAAGTTCCAGGATATGCGGTTGGTCAGACTTTTTCCCTCTAACTTTGACTGACGGCCAACGCCAAGAAGTGCTGGGTTGCCTCTTGGAAACAGATTATGTCGGGAGTATATTAAGGTTTGTTAGTATCCTTGACCAGACCAAAGGCTAATAACAATTTATCGTGCACATTCATGTGCACATTTATGTGTCACCAGAAACTCCATTTTGAGTAGCCGAGATGCAGGAGAAACTCCTAATTGTCGCTGTCTGAAACCAGATAGAGCCAAATAGAGCTTCTTGTGGGTTATAAAGCAAGGGGGAGACAGAGGGAGAACAGACAGGATGTCAGACAAACAGCCTGGCCATCAACAGCCTGGTGGCAGTCAAAGAGTGAATAGAAGAGAAAAATAATATGCAGTCCAGACCAGAAGCTCAAACAAAACAGACAGAGGGTTTAGGAAAAGTCCAGGATATGAAACAACCTGGTCATTACGCCTGGACCTTTCATGAACTTTAAACCGGTCTCAAGTGCAAGTGTAATGGCCAAGACAGATCTAAATTAGCATGAACAACACAGCATTTGATTGGTCTGTTCTGTTTGGCTAACACATGTCGTCACGAGTAGAACGGTTTCTGATTGGTCGATTCTAATGTTTATTTAATCAACTAGCCAATCGATGAAGAATGAAAGAATCGTCCCGTGCTAATATGTTTTAACTAGATAAACCGAAAGTGAAATATAGGAGCGGTTTGCACCGCTCAAAAATGTGTAATGACTGACAGACACAGACAGACAGACAGAGACAAGCTGCAACATTTCCCATGGTATACTGCGAACTTTGGTTGCAAAAAGCAATAAGCCACAAGGCCACATGACACGAGGTTAGTTGTTTTAGAACACTTGCTGCTGTTATAACATTATTGTAAACTAAACTACCGGTAGTGTCTTATTGTAACACCAGAGATTAATTTCTTTCACTTCATTTGAATTTCCTGCATTTAAAAGGACCTGTTCTCCTCTATTTCTATGTCAATGTAATGTAAGGGCAACGTTTATGTCACATCTGTAGGTTAGTTGCAGAGTAATTACTTACCTTCAGTGATGAAGAGCAGATACAGAACTAACAGACTTAATGGATGGCTCTGATCGTAGATCATATATGAGATCACCATGTTCTCATCTAGAAACTAAAAGAAAGAAAGAAAGAAAGAAAGAAAGAAAGAAAGAAAGAAAGAAAGAAAGAAAGAAAGAGAGAAAGAAAGAAAGATCAGACCTTTCCTCACCCAGACCTTTCCTCACCCAGGAGGCAGCCCAGCTCCTCATCCAGACATCTGTCATATCAAAACTTGACTATTGTAACTCTCTCCTCACTGGTCTCCCGGCATGTGCACTTAAACCTCTCCAACTGATCCAAAATGCCGCGGCACGACTGGTCTTCAACCAGCCTAAGTTCTCACATGTCTCTCCCCTTCTCCGCAGCCTCCACTGGCTCCCGGTTGCGGCCCTGAATACACTGAATACACTGAACGCACTGAATACAAAACAATGATGCTGACCTTCAAAGCAGCCAAAGGTATGGCTCCTCCATACCTCCAAAACCTGATCAACCCCTACACCCCCACCCGTGCACTTAGATCAGGAAACACCGGGATGCTGACAGAACCCTCGTCCCTCGCTAAAAACCCCAGGGCAAAAATCCATTCGTCCTAGACAGTTTGCCCTCCAGGCCCCCAAGCTGTGGAATAAACTCCCTGTCGCACTTAGAACGGGCTCACTCGCTAGCTTTCGCCGTGGACTCGCCGTGGACTCGTGGAAGACTCACCTTTTCAGACTACACCTAAACCCTTAGCACTACTGGAAAAATCAATGTTAGTCGAGGACCCACACGGCCAAAAGCTCAAAGAAAAGAGGGGTACCTGTGATTTTCTGCCGTACTTTTTATTTCAGTTTTATCTATTAGGTTGGTCATTACGGTCCACAGAATGAGAGGCCTGCTCTGCCGGAAACATCGCGAGAAAAATGTTATGGCCATTTGTATATTCACTGTCCCATTACTCCACTAGAAATATAAAAAAAAGAAAAAAAGTCTGCTTTAATTAGCATGTGAGGGGTCAAACTATGGTTTCTTTGTGATTCTGAATCCATTGCAAGCATTTGTTTTGCATGAAAAACTTCCTTGGGCTAGATATCAACCCCCCAAAACAGTCAAAAGTGATGAGTCATCACTTTTTTTCCACTTTTCACAGTTTTGGGCTGCCGAAAAGTAACCCAAGCAATGTTTTTTATGCAAAACAAATGCTTGCAATGGATTCAGAATCATGAAGAACGAAAGGTTTCGTACGAAACCATGGTTTTCTTAGTTTAGGAGAAATGCACTCCTCTTGGGTTATCGCGCCTCCTAGCGTGCGATACAGAGCTACACATATGCTCCCGAATGACACAGTCGGAGGGTATGCCAGTCAAACGCCCCGCCCCACCCGTGGGCATAAGGCGCGAGACTGGCATGTGTACTTCCTCTTAACAACACCGTTCCTCTGCACGCAACATGCGCGCGAAGGGGCGTTTGAGGAGTGCATTTCTCCTAAACTAAGAAAACCATGGTTTCGTACGAAACCTTTCGTTTTCTGTCATTTACTCGAAATGCACTCCTCTTGGGTCACATAAACCCCCGGAAGCGCACACCCTCAAAATCCGCCCGCTCCGCCTGACAGGAGACCACACCCCCGGCGTGGCCCCTCCCCCACGGAGCCCCGAGCCCACCGGACTCGAGAGCGGAAGAAAGTAGAAAGACCCTGACAGACCGAAATCCGCCTCATGAACTAATAGGCCGACCAGGTCCGCCTCATAAAACCCTGACAGGCTGGAGCCCGCCTATTCACTAATAGGCCCACTAGCAGCCGTTTTATAAGGAAACAGGGTCTCCCCCTTTTACCGAGAGCAAAGGGACTTGGTCTCAGCTATAAAAAAGGGGGAAAAAGTCTTTAACTAGAGGAGGCGGCAACACCCAGGACCGAATGCGCCAATGAAGATGGAGCCACGTCCAAATGGTAAAAAACCACAAAAGTCGACGGAGTCGACCAGTTAGCCGCCGAACAGATCTCTTGGATCGAGACACCCCTGGCTAGAGCCCAGGAGGTCGACATTCCCCTAGTGTCATGAGCCCTTAGGCCCTCAGGAACCGGGACTTTAGCACAAGTGTAGGCCATCTTTATGGCCTGCACAATCCACCTTGAAAGTGAAGCTTTAGCCACCGCTTTCCGTCTAGGACCACTTTTAAAAGTGACAAACAGTTGGTTTGACGCTCTAATAGCCCTCGTCTTCTCACAGTAAATCCTCAAGGATCTTACCGGACAAAGACAATGTAGACGCCTATCCTCCTCCGAAGAAAACGGAGGAGGATGAAAAGCCACCAACTCGGTTGGCTCATGTATAATCACACGGTTCTTTGGGACAAACGCCAAATGGGGTTTTAGCAGAACCTTCTTGCCATCCTCACAGAATCTCATGCACACCGGGTCCACCGATAACGCATGTAGATCACTGACTCTTTTGGCTGTAGACAAAGCCAACAAAAGACTAGTCTTAAAACTCAAAAGCTTTAAGCTCGCCGCCTCCAGAGGCTCAAACGGTGGACGGCACAGCCCGTCCAACACCACACCCAAATCCCACGATGGGAAAAGGGACCTAGTAACCGGTTTAAGCTGGTGCACACCCGCTAAAAACCGAGCCACCAGACGGTGCCTACCCACCGTCTTACCCTCAAAGCCCACATGGCACGCTGACAGCGCCGCCAAGTAACCTTTAATGGTAGAAAAGGCAAGACCACTTTCTAACTTTTCCTGAAGGAAATTCACAACAAGCTGGACCGGAGCCTCAAACGCCACCACCGGTGACGTACGCTCCGCACACCAGTCTTCAAAGATCCTCCACCTCTTATCATAAGCCGACCGCGTGGACGAAGCCCTAGCACTTTGAATAGTCTGAACCGCCCCTGGTGTCAGACCCAAAGCGCTCAAAGACTCCCCTTCACGGGCCAAACCTGAAGGTCTAGCTTCGCCGGGTCGGGATGGAAGATCTCCTGCCCTGCCTGCCGTAGCAGATCTCTGATTGGCGGCAGAGGCCACGGGTTGCCGTAAAGGAGGGGAGATATCTCCGACCTCCACACGCCCCACCCCGGAGCCACCAACAATAGTTTGAGGCCGAACCGCCTGACCCTCTCCAAAGTCTGGGGGATCAGTTCCAACGGAGGAAACGCGTACAGCAGTTCCCTCGGCCAGTCGTGAGCCAGAGCATCCAGCCCCAGTGGGGCTGGCCCCGTCGCAGAGAAGAAAAGTGTACACTTCGCGTTCTCTGCTGACGCGAACAAGTCGACTTGAGGCTGACCGAACCTGCTCCAAATCTGTCTCACCACTCCCGGGTGGAGGGACCAATTTGCATAAAGGGGCTCCCCCCTGGACAGCAGATCTGCTCCGCTGTTCAGAAGCCCCGGAATGTGCGACGCCTTGATCGACGCCAAACGTGGTTCCCACCACAGCGTCAGATCCCGCGCCAGCTGATTGAGAGCCGGGGAGGAGAGGCCCCCCTGCTTGTTGATATAGCACATGGTCGTCGTGTTGTCCGTCCTGATCAACACGTGACACCCTTCCACAAAAGGCAAAAAATGTTTCAACGCCAGAAACACTGCCTTTAATTCCAGGAAATTGATGTGCCGCTTCTGTAGAGCGGAGTCCCAAACTCCCCTCACCGAACGGCCCTCGTGCGTTGCGCCCCAACCACTGAGGCTGGCGTCCGTTGTGATCACTTTCCGTGACACCACCACGCCCATACTGACCCCCTGGGACAGAAGAGTCACGTCCACCCACGGTCTCAGTGTGTACACACACCCTGGGGACACCTTGACCTTGCGGCGACCTTGTGTCGAGTGGATTTTGAGTGCCAACATCCACTTTTGAAAAGGCCTCATATACAGCCTGCCCAGCCTGAGTAGATGGATAGTTGAGGCCATCAGCCCTGACATAATCATGCAGCGCTTGTACGTGACCACTCTGCCCACGCGAAAAGATTTCGCGCAGGCCACGATCTTGACTAATCGCTCCTGTGAGAGTCGAGCCGTCATATTTATTGAGTCCAGCGAGATCCCCAAAAAGGTGGTCTGCTGAGCTGGTGTTAACATACTCTTTTTGAAGTTTATGTTGAACCCCAGAGAGGTTAACTGCGACATCACCACATTGGTGAGACGTGTCACCTCCTCTCTTGAACTTGCGCTTATTAACCAATCGTCCAGGTACGTCGCAAGTCGGATTCCCTGCTGCCGCAGGGGAGCTATAGCCGCTTGTGTCACTTTGACAAACACGCGGGGAGACAGAGAGAGGCCGAACGGGAGAACAGTGTATTCGTACACTTTCCCCTCGAAACCGAACCTCAGGAATTTTCTGTGTGGGGGGTAAATTCCCACATGCTGGTACGCGTCCTTCAAATCGAGGGACGTCCAATAATCGTTGATTCTGATCGAGCGCAATAGCGCTACGTTCGTCAACATTTTGAAACTGTACTTTACCAGAAAATTGTTGAGGGCTTTTAGGTCCAGAATGGGCCTCAGCCCCCCCCCTTTCTTTGGCACAACGAAATAATGAGAATAAAACCCCAGACCGAGCTGATCTGTGGAAATTTCCCTGATCGCTCCTTTCCCCAATAAAGAGTGAATCTCCTCCCTCAGAATCAAAGCGGCCTGCCCCTTTGCATGCGTGAATATCACTCTGTCTGACAAGGGAGGCTGGGTTGAGAATTGTAGCCTGTATCCCTGCCTCACGGTGCGAAGCACCCAGGGACACGGCTTGCATGCTTTCCATTGAGTTAAATGCCTTGACAAAGGATTCTGAATGGGAGCTGACGTCAGACCTAACGGAATGTGATTGATAGGAATGCACGGTATGTGCATCCCCGGACACGACTCTGACGTCACCGGTAACGCGGAAGTCAAAGGGACTCGAGACTGAGTCACGTGACTTACTACTGAGCGTGACACCGTCTTGCTGTGACGCGAGGGCCTTACGTTTAATGCCTTTATCACCGGCGACAACACTTTGTTGCACGGTGGGACAGGAGGCAGAGGAGGAGTGTAAAAAGGAACGCATTCTTGTAAACACGTCCTGTCTAAAACCCTGTTTAATACTGCTGTCGCAGCTCTGGCTGGGACAGCTAAACAAGAAAGACCTCTCTGCCACCTTCTTACCTTGACTGGCGCTTTGGCGCCCTCTCGTGTCGGAAGGGAGGATTGAGGCTGTGGAACAATTAAACCTTTTATATTGGAAATGCCCCTTAAGGGGGTTTCCTTGAAGGCTGTTTGTGTTTGTGATTGTGGTACTGGGCATGCATATTTTATATATGGATGTCCCCACTGGGGATTCTCCATTGTGTGTGCATTGTGAAAGAAGAGACCTTGTTTCGCAGACACATTCTTTACTGGGGAGAAAACATTTGGCACAGTAACAAAATTCACATTTACATTGGATTCCTCCACCCTGGGTGGCAGGATCAAAAGTGCACTGTGCTTGCGCGCTGGAGAGCCGTCCATGACCCTGTCTCCGTGCGCCGAGGGTGAGAAGGCCCTCTTTCTCAAAGTGTCATTTTCTCGACCCTCTCCCACGCCCCCTCACTGCTGCACTGTATGAAGGGCGAGCTGGTGGGCGCATCTCCTGGTGCTGGGAGCCCTGGTTGCTCTGACTTCTGTTTCTGCTCGTGCCCGAGGAGGAAGACGGAGCTCTAGGAGAACGATGGGGTTTCCCGCCCTGTCGGGGGGGTCCCTGATATCTCTCCCTATTACGGGAAGAGCGTCCTGAGTAACCTGACTGTTCTTTCCCTTTATCAGGTTTACCCAAAACAGCATCCACCACTTCTTTTTGGGCTTTATTGGTGTCGGTGATGACACGGAGGAAGGGTAACGCTCCCTCGAAGAGACTGTTGGGGGCTGTGTCCAGGCCCCTCAGCTCCTCTCGCCTCTCGCTGGCCTTTGGTTCGTCGCCTTGGAAGGGGACTTTCTGCAGCCACCTGAACCTCTCCATGCTGACAGCGACGTCCATCCCTCTGCCAGCCCATTGGATGGCATGGACGTTGCTCACTATTGCCAGCTGTAGCATGGCATCCCATTCAGCATAGGCTTCAGGAGGGAGGCGGTCCTTGTTTTGGAGCAGCATCTCTGCCATGGCTCCATTCATCAGCCCCACCACGTTTAAACTTTTCACAGAGAGCCCTGCAGCTTTATAAACATTTTTTACCATGTTGGAGACCTTGTTCTCGTCCTTGTTCTTGAACTTGGGCACAGGCTCCTGAGTGAAGGGGCATTCCGTGGGTTTAAACTGGGCACAGAAGAACTGATTAGTGGCGACATCCACAGGGGGAAGGCCGCCCACGCCAAACTTGTCCTCATCCGCCAGTGAGGTTGACAGAGCCATCTTCCCGGGCTCTCTGTGTTCTTTCCATGTGGAATGGAGAGCTTCTTTGAGCCCCGGGGTAGCGGGTAGCTTCTGAGAGCGAGGGACTGGTGTCTGTACCTCTCTCTTGCCCGCAAACTTGATCTCCGTTGAGCTCGCAGGGCGAGGCTCCACTGGCATAGTGAGGCCCATCTTGGCCACCGCCAGCTCAACCACTGCCAGCAGGTCCAGTTCTTGTGGGGTGGATTCTGCTGTGGCGCCCACCTTCTCCTTATCCACCGCTGCCTTCTTGGCAGGGGCGATGGGGGGGGCTTGGGGTGAGGTGCGAGGGGTGCCGCCATGACGGGGGCTTAGCATCACAATGTCCTCACTTGTCTCCTCTTGAACCAAACCGTCCTCCTCCTCCTCCTCTTCATCTTCCTCCTCTTCTCCTTCCATGGCATCTTCCTCCTCCTCGGAGGTGCCAAACTCGTCCGAGCCACGAGGCACTTTACGTGGCACGTTCTGTTGGGACGTTAAGAGAGGGGGGAAAGAGGGGGGGGCGGTGACCGCTGGAGTCATCAGGAACGGGTTGGTGGGGTGAGGAGTCCCACTGGTGGCCGCCTCGGCGGCGACCGGAGACAATGGCCCCGCCTGGAGTGGTCCCTGGAGGCTAGCCTGCAGGGCGGCGGAGGCCTGGAGAGGCCCGGTGCTGGTCAAACCAGGACCGGGCGTGAAGGAGAAGCGCGGGGTAGAGCCGAACATGCCGGTTCCACCACTGTGCGCTGTGGTAGAAATAGTGTACATCGGAGAGAAGCTACTGCGGATAGGTTCGCAAACACTAGGAGCCGCCTGGACAAACCTTGCTGCGGTGCTGGAAACAGGCCCGCTTCTTTGTCCTGGCGTGGCGGGGATCTGAGCGCCGTGTTCCATCTGAGCTCCCCGAGCGACGTGGCTTTGTTTGGGCCTTGCAGCGTCCATGTTCATGACCACCAGCAGACGCTGGTGAAGAACGGCCGCGTCCATCGTCGCGCAGAACACGCAGCTGTTTGGGAAGTAGAAACCTTGCCAAGCGTGTTGTAGCTCCAGACAGCCCAGGCAGATGGAATGCGGGTCCTCAGCGGCGATAAAGCGGCTGCACTCCGGATCCCCGCAGCGTCGAGGGAGGGGTGGTGAAAACAGACCCTCGCTAGACATGACGAAGGTAAGCTAAGCTAACCTAGGCTAGCCGCTTGTTATCGTTAGCAGCAAACAGCGAAGAACAAAACAGAGAAGAACAGACCAAGTTGAACGAAACCCGTGGGTGATGGTCCTACTCACCGCTAAGGCTAAAGTTGAATTCGAACTGGTCTTATACTGAGTAACTTGAAGAATTAATTAATTGTCGTAGAGTAACATGTGTAGACGTCCGTATCTCATGCGTGCAGAGGAACGGAAGAGGAAGTACACATGCCAGTCTCGCGCCTTATGCCCACGGGTGGGGCGGGGCGTTTGACTGGCATACCCTCCGACTGTGTCATTCGGGAGCATATGTGTAGCTCTGTATCGCACGCTAGGAGGCGCGATAACCCAAGAGGAGTGCATTTCGAGTAAATGACAGAAAACCCCTAATTTGACCCCTCACATGCTAATTAAAGCAGATGTTTTTCCTTTTTTTAATATTTCTAGTGGAGTCAATGGGACAGTGAATATACAAATGGCCATAACTTTTTTTCGCGATGTTTCCGGCAGAGCAGGCCTCTCATTCTGTGGACCTTAATGACCAAACTAATAGATAAAACAGAAATAAAAAGTACGGCAGAAAATCACAGGTCCCCTCCCATTTTGGGGACTGGGTCCCCGACTATGTCCATACATGAAGCTAGTTAGCATTTGTTTTTAGTTTTTCTTTTTTTTTATAGAAACCTTTTTTTCTTTACGGATATATTGTTTTTCTAGATAGATATTAATTTGCATTTGTTATATTGCTGTTGATGTACTGACATTTAACCTTGTTTATTATTATTGTGATGTTTTATCTGCTTATTGTAAGTCGCTTTGGATTAAAAGTGTCTGCTAAATGCCTAAACTGTAAACTGTAAAGAAAGAAAGAAAGAAAGAAAGAAAGAATGGGGGGGGGGGAATAATAGTCTGGGGCCTTTAAGGGGGATGGAATGGTCATTTCGTGCAAATCATTCTAAAAGCGCAACATTTTGCACAGATCTAGCCCAGGCCCCAGGCCCAGGGCATGCTCTAATGATTTAACTAGGGTGCCCAGGCTTGTCAACTCTCCTGGATCTCCCAGGAGTCTCCTGGATTTTGACCCCATCTCCTGGCATGCTCCTGGATTGGCAAATCTCCTGGATTTCTCCTGGATTTTGTATCAAACTCCCAAAATTCACCAGAACACAGGAAATTACATCTACTATGTTATTTTTTTTTGGGGGAGGACCCCCAGACCCCCCGCTTTAGGGGTGGGGCAAATCTCCTGGATTCTGACAGTCCAATGTTGACAACCCTGAGGGTGCCCGAGTCGGCGAAAGTGAAAGTTCGTCAGACAAACTACTCATCAAACACTGAACGCACTCTACAACGCCACGCCCACTGCACTCACTACACTGAGCACACACCCGGTGCGGGTTTCCGAACGCACCCGATTGTCAGTATTTCCTGCTACGGCGGTGCATTCACATCCAGATTAAGTTGAGATATTTTACCTTCATACAGGAGAAGTTGAAAGAAAACACATTGTCTGGGTTCCTCAAACTCAAACTCCTGATAAGTGAAAGTGAAAGTTCACGCTTTTTTTTGCCTATGTGAAGTGAGCAGGAATAGCGTTAGCAGGAATAAGGCAACAGGTGTCGGGTCCAGATCTGCGGCTCTCTGCGTGATATTGAAACGTAACGGCATACGGCAATACACCAACACGGAGCTTTGTCATCAGCGCGTCATAGCTGGGGGCGGAGTCAAGCATTTTTTTTATGATAAATTAAACTTATCGTATCAAAAAACGAAAAGCATTAATTAATCAATGATGGTTATAGAGCACATTAAATGAATTCCAGTTGTCTACAGCCATTAACAGCTTGTTATCATGCAAGGATTTACACACTGACACAACGCAACACAACACAACACAATCCTATCCTAAATCTGATTATACTGCTCTGGGGGAAATATTTAACAACCCCCATTAGTAGAATGGGGTTTTCCGTGTTTTCAAATCCGATTTTTTAATAGTATAGCGATGTTTTAATTAATTGCAATGTCTTACATTGATTCCTTGGTTGCCAATGGACAAAAAATGATGCATTTAAAATTAAACAGCTTTGGGATTAAATATTGTCTGATATTATTAAGGACAGGTCGCATCATCAAAGACCATGGGTTATCTAGACTATCCGTCTGGTATAGACACTGTTACATTTTTTTTATGATAAATTAAACTTATCGTATCAAAAAACGAAAAGCATTAATTAATCAATGATGGTTATAGAGCACATTAAATGAATTCCAGTTGTCTACAGCCATTAACAGCTTGTTATCATGCACGGATTTACACACTGACACAACGCAACACAACACAACACAATCCTATCCTAAATAGTTTCAAACCTGCAGAAAATACTTTTAAACTGGCGTCGATCCTGCCATATATTCAAAGATCAGGTCTCTATCCTACTTGAACTCACTACGATGTGTTCTATAAACAACATTGACGACTGTTGTTTTTTGATATTAGAGTAAGTTTAATTGATCATGTATTGTAATTGTGTCTCTACCAGGTGATTAAAGACATAATGTAAACAGGTTTTGTAGCATAGAGGGAAGAGGGGGACCACGGGTGCTTATATTGTGCAACTCTGACACATGCACGGGGGATAATCTGAGTCTGATTATAAACCACTTAATTACATTGATTCCTTACTGCAAATGCCTGGACAAAAAACTATCTGCAATAGCATCGGGATTAATTGTTGTCCTTATAGGACTGGTCGGATCAATGCCATGGTTATCTGACTGATTTAATCACCTGGTAAGAGACACACTTTCACATTTTCATGAACATGATCAATTACACTAATCACAATATCAAAAAACAAAGGCCATTAATTCAGCAATGATGTTCATGGAACACGTACGGGAAGGACACAGGAGGAGGATGCCATTGTAAGTGTATTAGGCAATGGGAATGGATTTAGACCATATTCACGTTTCAAATCTATTGACGACTAATGGGCCTGGCTGTTGGATTTATATTGTGGCACGTTTAATTGATCATATCTCATATTAATAGCCTATTAGTGTCTCTACCAGGATTGAAATGAACACTGCATGTGCAAACATGTTTTTTTTGTAACACAGGGAGTAGAGTAGATGGAGAGAAAAACAGATCTCCGATCTCATCTCATGGTTGTGTAACTTGGATAGCCTACAGAAACGACAGATCTCCATCTAAACTGGTTGCACACTGCTGCGTTTTTCGTTGCGAAATGCGTTTTTCAGGGCAAGGAGAGAGAGAGAGATAGAGAGAGCAAGGGGACCGAGTGGTGCGCGAAACGGACGGCAGTGTGCAAACGTGATTGACATAACGTGAGGTTGATTTTTTTATTTGCGTGCTCCGAAATTCACTCCGATATTCGGCCCGAAAAACGCAGCAGTGTGCAACCACCTTCAGTCAGTGCTTGTGTAATTTGCGGGGAATATATTAATCTGACTCTGATTACAAACCACTTGAACTCCGACTTCTATATCCTATATGCCAGGGAGAAGATAACCGGGGTCCAACCTATGTGCGAGCTTGTTGATTTTTGGCACGGCATAGATTGGCAAAAATAGATTTGGTGTAGTAGACTGAATATGTGGTCAACGTATAAAGAGTAAAATTGGGTCCCGTTTTATTCCAGAGGTTTTGATGAGGCAGGAGTAGTAGTTTAGACGAGGTGGCGAGGTACAGTAGCTCCGTGCTGCACAGCGGTGCGTTCAATCAATCAATCAGTCATCCATAATAGGCTTGTTATCTTAATAATAAGTGAACTTTACGACGGCGAGTGAACGATTGCGTTCCAGAAGTCCTTCTGATGGATTTTTCTTGGCTGTCGAGTGTTTTATCGTCCAAAAAAATCGCTCTGAACGTGATTAAAACGATAGTGTACTGTTTACGCTGTATTAACTCAATGGGGAAAGGCGGTTTGTTTTCCCCCACGCTCAAAGCGGATGTGACGTTTATGGGCGTTCCTTTCTAGCTCCGTGTTGGTGTATGGCGCAAGCCACGCCCCTGCCTGCTCTTGAGCACGCCCATACCTTCCTCTGATTGGGCAGAGTCCGTTGCCATGTGAACTGCCTTGAAAACAAGATGGCGGCCCCCTGTCTAGCTATTTGCAGCGCTACACGCTAATATTCAGTCTTTTAAATGAGTAAACCGACGTTTAAACTAAGTGCTTGCTTAGCGTCACACCAATGAAGGTTTAATACAAACCTCTGCTGCTCGTCCACCTCCCCATTGTAATCAAGGCATTTTCACTCACTGCCGCTGGTAAATAGACTAATTAAATCACGTTTTTTCTGCAATAAGCTGCTTTGCATTAACCAGTGCAGCTAAACGTTACATTTAGCTCTCAAATTAATGTAGGTATTGGTGTGATGTAGTCTCGCGTAGCCAGACAACTATTCCACAATCAATCTCCGAATGCTGGAAGAGCAGCTCCCTAACGGCGAGTAACCGAAGTGGGGACAGATTTCCATTTCGACCCCCCCCCATTTCGACCCCCCCCCAAATCGACCCCCCCCCCCACTTCGACCCCTCCCCATTTCGACCGCGCCCCACACCCCCACTTCGACCCCCCCCCCACTTCGACCCCCCCCCCCATTTCGACCGCGCCCCACCCCCCCACATCGACCCCCCCCCATTCCGACCGCCCCCCCCCCCCCTCCCGCCACCACACACACACACTTCGACCTGGGGTGTGCGAGCGACCTCCACGGATCCCACAGTCTCTCTCTAAATCTCTCTCTCCATCTCTCTCTCCATCTCTCTCTCCATCTCTCTCTCTCTCTCTCTCTCTCTTTATTATTGCTATTATTATAATTATTATTACACTTATTATTATGGCGCAGGTTTTGTCCGTGCATGCGTAATAGGCTACTAATGACTAATTCCTGCTCTCATACTCTCTCTCTCCCTCTTCTCTCTCTCCAGACAATTAAAACATGATTTATATACATTGAATGAATACAGACACTTCACAGATACAGTACTTAAAATTAGAAAAATCCCTTGAGAATTGACCGAGCAATAAGGCTTTGTGCGTCCACCGAGGCGGCGCCAACACCC
Source organism: Nannobrachium achirus (assembly GCF_963921795.1). Classification (NCBI taxonomy): domain Eukaryota; kingdom Metazoa; phylum Chordata; class Actinopteri; order Myctophiformes; family Myctophidae; genus Nannobrachium; species Nannobrachium achirus. The sequence continues at coordinate 63,089,570 of NC_137810.1, read as the reverse complement.
AGGCAGCCCCGGAGTTCCTTCGGGGGTCCCCGGGCGCCGCGGACCACCGCCTGTCACCCCGCCGTTCAGTGGGCACCTGGGCCAGCCTGCCAGGCCCACCGGAGCCCCGGGCAGCCCCCTACGCCCTACTGGAGCCACGGACAGCAACGACGCGCCATTCTCCATTAATGATTGAATAATATCCTACAGAACAGATGAAATCACGTATACTGTAATGTAGGCTATATTGGCTTAATTTGTTAATTATTAGGAGCAATAAATATAGTCTATATATGCCTACTTGATTTAACAATAAATAGGCTCAAGAAAGTTGCAAAATTACAATGGGTCACTGTGACATGGCTTATTAAATCAAATCTTATCAAAGCTTTATATAGGATATGGCTTTGCGTCGCTCACCGAAAGATCTGCAAACTCGGCAAGCATTGTGTGCTTGTAGATCGTCTATTTTTCGCTATTTGGCGACCCTCCGCGGGTTCTGGCTGCACGGGGTCTGTATCAATCGTCGGCCAAAAACTGAAGGACATGGAATATATATAGGCTACTGACAAGGCGCACCTTCGCACGACGCTATAGGCTCTTATTAATCAGAGCCTCTGATTAATAAGAGGCTATAGCGTCGTGCTCTATATCTCCTCTGATTCAGAGGAGATAGAGAAAGGTGTGTGTGGGGACTGAACTGGACCCTCCTGTCTATAGGCTACTTTCCTGTGCGTCTTTGACCTACTGTACCAACCACAGAAGCCTACCACACACACACACACTCCCTGGTAGGTCTGTTATTGAGCTGGCCAACAGTAACGCATTGTCCTTTTTCTTGGAGTAGGCTATTTGCTTTATTCAATCAGACATGCATTTTGCACCAGTGCTTTACTGCCTATTTTGCTTAGGCCTATTTAATATGCAATGAATTAATTAAACGGGTATAGGGATTAATGGAATCAAATGGACTGTTACTGTATCATACAGCCTTAAGCGGAGGACACATTTCTTTATGGCTGCTTTTCAACCAGTGGTCCTTGAGGGGATCCCAGGTGGTCCCCAGCTAAAGAGTTGTGGACCACCTTATATCTGTAACTAAAATGAAACCAAATGGACCCACCCGTTAACTGTAAGCGTAAAATTAATTGACGGTATAGCTGGCACGGAGCGCGACGCGTCTGTCTGTCTGGAGCGCGACGCGTCCGTCCGTCCGTCCGTCCGTCCGTCTGTCTGTCTGTCCGTCCATCACAGCTGCGCTTGCCCCCCCCCCCCCTCGGTATTTATCTATCCATCCAGAGCGCGCGCGACAGACAGACAGGCAGGCAGGCAGGCAGCGCGACAGACGGCCAGCGCTTGCCGAGGTTCTCTCTCTCTCTCTCTCTCTCTCTCTCTCTCTCTCTCTCTCTATCTCGATGGATGGAAGGAAGGATGGACTCATGCATGTTAAAGCCCTTTGCACACAGGACAGTTGCGTTTCTTCCGTTTGCGGCATGAATAAAACGCATTGGATGTGGTGTGCAAGGCTGTGCGGAATCGGCGCTGCGGATCCAAAAAGGAGTCATAAAAGGAGTGATGAGTTTTTTACCGCATGCGACAAGACGCACGAATCGAACTGGGTTCGATCGAGAAAAAAACGCACGGCGGCAGCCACTCGTCGCACGGCTAATTCGGAGCCGGTGTGCATGAGGTCATAGAGAATCATTGTTTTCTTTTCAAAAAATTATATTGTCCGTTTTATCCGTGCGGTTAAACGCGCCTGTGTGCAAAGGGCTTTAACCTGGGGGTCCTAGGCTAGAAATGAAAACGTTTGAGAATCACTTTTAGAGCCTGGTGGTCCCTGGCATACAACCATTGCTCTACACAGAATGGAAAATGGAAACGACAGTTACCAGACTATACCAGTAACGACTCATCGAGAGAGGGAGAGGTTCATATAGAGGATACAGCCAAAAGCGAGCTGATCATTTAGTTGCAGCGCCATGCAGCCGTTAACTGCTGCTGCTTATTTATTTAGGAAAAGAAACAAATGACAGAAAGAGAGAGAGTGAGAGAGCGATCGATCCACTCCCAGCCATGTGTGCATGCATAAAGTTCAAGTTCAAATAGGCTGCCGCCTACATGTAGCCTATATTCGTTTGTCCCCGAGGGGCGATTTGGTTGCAGCAATACACTCTTAAAAATGTTGGGTCAAATGTTCAACCCTTTTGCTGGGTTGACACTGTTGGGTCAAAGGTTGGGTCAGTTTGACCAAACATTGGATTAAAAATACTTAAAATTAGTAAACCATCTGTTGGGCTATGGATGGCCCGCCCACATGCAGATAAAATGCATTGAGTTCATAACCCAAGTGTTGGTATAGGCTTTTGAATTCGAGTTTACCCAACACATGGTTCACTGCATTGCACCAACTTGGGTTAAAATAGACCCGCCCTCTCTGTCTATCAACACATTGGTTTGTGAATTGCACCACTATTGGGTTAAACTAAGTGGGTGGGCAGTTACCCAGCATGCAACTGTGCTCCCATACAGATATTTTTTACAAACTTTTCCATTATTTTATGGTTTTAGATAGAGAAAACAACATTGTATTGTAGATGATCGCAGTGGATGTAGCCCAGTCATAATCCCTAATTAAAAAATATAAAAAAAAAACATAGTTGCTTACAGAAACAGAAACCATGACTAAGATGGTCCAGACTGACACATACAAACAGGTTTGCTGTTATTTTAATGTGAAGCACCACATAATCTGTTGTGTTCAAAGTTGTAATATATTGTCACGACTAAATGCATAAATGACTCTGCATGCATTCTTCCTTGAATAGATTAAGCATGAAAAATGTCATTGAAGAAAATGTTGTAAAAAAAATGAATAGATTTAATGTGAATGAGCGTACAATCCCAACAACAAGGTCACTTTTAAGCCATTTTTGGGTGTTAGATTCCAACCCATCAGCAGTATCACATTAACCCAACAGCAAAGTCACTTTTAACCCATTACTTGGTTGTACAATCCCAACCCAACATGCTGGGTCACAGCCTTAACCCAACCCTGTTGGTCTGCAATAACCCATGTTGGGCTGGTCCAAAACAGTGTTACGTGTTGGGTTACATAAATAACCAACTTGGGTTGTTTTTGACCCAACAATTTTAAGAGTGGGGGCCTACATATTAACTTAAGAGCGCAAATGTGTGCGTGTGCGTGCGTGTGTGTCCAGAAACGTTTTGGAAACGCCACCTTAATTGTCTTCTTGGCTTGCGATCATAAATAGCCTACGAATAACGAAAACACCAGCAAAATATCATATATCCTTCATCAGATAAATTAAGGGGACTGGGGTAAAGGGATATAAGAAATTGTCCATTTTAGAAGTAGCCTATTTAAGCCTTTTTGTTCGTTTAATGCACTTGTACATGGAGCGATTGGAGCCTATATAGGCTATCTTATAGGCCGTCAGGCGCGCAAATATGGATTGTTTATGTGATGATGATAATGATATACCGTAGGCCTAATGCAACAGCGCGACAGACAGACAGCGTCGTGCACAACTGTGCGCCTTGTCAGTAGCTATACTGTATATTCATGTCCATCAGTTTTGGGCCGACGATATCATTTGATAACAAGACAGAGTCCAGACCCCAGCCAAACTGCGAAAAATTGCCGATCTACAAGCTCACAATGAGGTGTGTCTACAGACTACACAACATGCTTGCGAGTTTGCAGATCTGGTGAGCTACCCAAAGGCATACTATTGATTAGATTTGATTAAATAAGCATGTCACAGTGACCCATTGTAATTTGGCAACTTTCTTGAGCCTAGGCCTATTTATTGTTGAATCAAGTAGGCGTATAGACTATATTTATTGCTCCTAATGATTAAAAATTAAGCCAGCAATATAGCCTACATTACAGCTACGTGATTTCATCTGTTCTGTAGGATATTATTCAATCATTAATGGGGAATGACGTCGTTGCTGTCCGTGGTCCTGGAGGCAGGCTGGCCCAGGTGCCCACTGAACGGCGGGGGGACAGGCGGTGGTCCGCGGGGCCCGGGGACCCCCGGGCTGCCTGGGTGTCGGCGCCACCTCGGTTCAGTGTATATAAATGTTTTAATTGTCCCTCCATCAAACCATCAAGCTTGAAGTACAGAAATAATAGGCCTACTAGCCCGTTACAAGATTGCGTTGAGAGAGAGAGAGAGAGAGAGAGAGAGAGAGCGAGAGAGAGAGAGAGAGAGAGAGAAAGAGAAAGAGAAAGAGAGAGAGAAAGAGAGGGAGGGAGAGAGAGAAAGAAAGAAAGAAAGAAAGAAAGAAAGAAAGAAAGAAAGAAAGAAAGATGGGGGAGATGCGCACATAAACTCATTCCTTTTTTTTTCTTCTTCCACCCCTATGAACTGCCGCTATACGCACAGTTGAATCGTTCGCTTAGAAGCAGCGGCCGCGCGTATAAAGGGCTTTCCTAGGGTCGGAGTGGTGATGTCTATAGCAAAACGGGGACACCCTGCCTTTCCGACAGGTTTATTCGAAATGGCGGTATTTCTGAACCGAGACGTTATAGGGTCGTAAAGGCGATGTGCATAGAAAAGAGGGAGCACCCCGCCATTTCGACCCATAGAAGTCAATGGTCGGAGTGGCAGGGCGTCGGAAAGGCAGGGTGTAACCATCGGAAGTAGCCACTGCTGCACTGAACTGTAGCCTAGTCCCATTGGAAACATAACAGAAACACAATAGCTCAGACAAAGTCATTCGAGCTGCCTATTATTGTTATGAGTGTATAGTTTAAGAAACGTTTGAAAACATCATGAAGGTGACACCAATAACACCAGAGAAAGACAAAATAAAGCCCCCAGAAATGTTGAAAGGAGACATAACGCTTCCAGTAGGACATGTTATTGCTACTGCACCAAGGGAGCGGTTCTTGCACTCACCGTTTCTGTGGCTGTTTCTCAATGTGGATTCTTGGTAACTGGGTCCTTGGGTCCTTGGTAGTTCAGACTTGCAAGGTAGCCTTGGGAGTGAGAACTTCCAGGGACGGGAGGACGCACGTCGCTGATTCTGGGTTTGGAACAGTACTTCCTGCAGCGTACTCGGTGACGTCACCACCTCAGCCTTCTTATATATATCTATGGTCCTCTGTGTGGATAATATTATGCCCAGAGCAGATCTCCAAACTAACAACTCGTCTTAATGCAAAGCATTGTTAGTTTGTAGATCAGGTTTCTTTGTAGTATAAAATAGGCATAGGCACATGCACTTTACAATATAAAAATATTATACAAACACCACTGTTTATAATGTACAATATAGGTATTTAGCAGGTGCTCTTAATCCAGAGCTATTCAAATAAAGTGAGGACATAAAACCACAACGTAGCCTATATTCTCTATAATTATATAAATGTTAAAACGTTTTTTGTTAATATGCTTATAGTGTAGGGTTAGGCCTATCAGCCAGGAAAATAAATACACGACTTGGCATTTATTATGATAGGCGGCTGCCCGATTGTGTAATTTATGAGAGCCGTAGTACAGACCCTAATGCATTGCCATCAGAACAATAGAGCAATGCGTCGTTTTCTTTTTTCATGATTTGCGCACCAAACTTTGGAAAGTATGGCATGCCATTATGTTACATATAGGCCTATACTGTAAACACATCGAAACAGTAGCCTGCAGTGCAGGTTATTATCACTGGCCACTTCCACAGCCAACATTCTAAGGGGAGCATATTCTTTTATGAACTCATCTTTGTTTTACATTGGATAGCCTTTCGTGTGGCATTATTTATAATGTGTCATTATGTATGACACATTATCAATATGCCATATGAATGTCTATCCAATGTAAAACGAAAATGAGACAGTACTGTCAGGCTTATTTTACATTACTTCAGAGTTCAGACCATTTATAAAATATTCCATTTAACATTTTGACAAAACAGCAATTTTTACATTACAGTGCCACTGCCATTTCGTGCCCACCTATGCTGTATGCTATTATTATTCCATTATCGCATCCTGCATCCGTTGTCATACCTCTGGTGTATGGAGGAGGTGAGGAGAGAAGCTTGCTGCCTGCATCTTTGAAGGTCTGGGAGCTCGTTTGGAATAATGTTGATCATTGTAGGTTTAGGGTGGCTATTAGTAATAATGTATTTCCCCCACTGTGTATAAAGTAGTAGGCTATATAATAGAATATAGAACTAAACAAAATAAACATTCAATATTTAGCAGAGACTAATGGTATTATTTGAAAATATCACTGTGTCTACAATTTAATTTTGCACATCAAAGCAAGTTAAAACTTACGTTCACACATAAAGTGGCCTATAAGACAAAATCGCACACAAACCACAGGCATAGGAGATGATCTCAAATTTTATTCCCAAAATATAAACAGAATGAAATTGATGGATAGAAAGAAAGAGGAGAGGAATGAAATTCATGAATGATGTACTGTACTCTATATGACATGAAGTAAACAATTGCTGATAACCTCTTTAATGTGTAGGCCTATTTATTAACACTGCATAATGTTATTCTATTTACCTGATTATGGATGGAGCCAAATGTCACACACCTTGCAGACGTAAGCTGAGTTCATGAATCCATTATCAAAACATCTTTGGACTGCTTCAGTCTACTGTAGGCTACTTGTATGTCACACATGTCACAATGGACCATTCGTATACTGTAGCCTACTTAGCATGCATGACACACAATGGACCATTCGTCTACTGTACTTAGCATGACACACAATTAATGGACCATTCATATGCATATTCCATTACATAGCTATATCGCATTGACACACATTGTTGACAGCTTTTGTTAAGAGGTGTGAAAACTATTAATGCAACTTTAGTCCTATAAACAGTGGCCCTACACACTCACACACCCCAAATAATAAATATGAATAAACACATGCATATTTCTCTGGACGAATTCCTCTTGCTTGGAATTGCTTGGAACAGTGTAGTCCTGATGGTCATCTGCAGTCAGGTTAGCGGCGGCAGGCGGCGACTCAAGCGTCCACACGTTCGGTGCACCGGTTTGAAGTTAATTTACAACATAAATAAAGCCTAAAATAAATCATAAAAGGACACTCTGTGGCAAAACGAAAAAAATATTCGGACTGTACTGCGGTCCGTCCATGGGTCCGTCTGTGTCAGCCATACTGGTTTGTTTTTTTCTGGCTCTCTTGTGGGCGGTCCTATCCGGGTCGTGTTGCATTCTGGGCCATGTGCTGTGGAAAGTCTACAGAAGTCAGCTCCGATGCATCCTCTGTGCATCCTAAAGTGGGAGGATCAAGTTCACATCCGGGAATTTGGTCTCTACTTGGTCAAATGCGCGTGTATGTGTCTCCCGTAGGAAGTGAGGCCGATCGCCCCCCGCTACCCCCGCCTCCCCGTTCTCTATGTATATACTAGGCTACCAATACGTTCAATTACAAGTCTTCTCTCCCAAGCTTGTCAAATAAAAAATGTAAATGCTTTATCTCTTGTGTGCAATTATTATTATTTTCCCCCCCACAGTCGGTCCTTCATAATAATGATAATAATAACAAAATAACTCAAAATAGCCTGATTCCACGCTGGCTACTCCCCCCCCCTCTCTTCCCAAACATAATAATAATAACAATAACAATAATAAAATGAACTCAAAATAGTCTGATTCCACGCTGGCTACTTTAGACTAAAGCATCAGTCTCCAGACGTTTTTCCCCCTCTCCCTCTCTTCCCAAACCTGCAGTCACACTGCTTTTCTGTGGGCAGTAATGCCACGCTATTCATGTGGTACAGTAATCGAACTTTACATCATTAGATGGTATTTAGCGACGGTCCAACAACAATATTGTCATCGGTCGGTCGGCAGCGTTGTAAATCACGCGCATTTTCATTTTTCCAAACGTCTCCGCGTATTCAAACGTCTCCACGTATGAGATGTGAAAATACTTTTCGCTGTACTGTACTGTACTTGTACTGTACACTGACAATAAATTGAATCTCATCTCTCTCAAACATCCTTCTACGCGTGACAGCACTAGTGCGACGCGACAACAACAGTAACAGGACATGGCCAGGAAGTACAGCAGAGTACAGCCGGCCAATCGCGACGGTCGGGGGGCGTGGTCTGGGAGCAAAGAACGGGGAGGCGGGGGTAGCGGGGGGCGATCGGCCTCACTTCCTACGGGAGACACATACACGCGTCAAATGCAGACTTGAGATTGGAAGGGTACTTGGGCAGAGACTGATGACGTATCACAAGTTCAGGAGGACCCAAGTCTAGACAAGAATCCACATTGAGATTCAGCCTGTATGCAGTCGAGCGGCTCCGTCTGGAGCCCGGGTGTCATTTCCAATAACGCGTCGCGGAGGCAACAGTCTGGCCACGCGAGACTAGGTGTGATGTGAGTTCATGAAATCATGAAAGTCACTCAGTGGTTCTCAACTCAAGCCTTTTAATGTCAAGGACCCCCAAATAAATTGCCACATATCAGCTCACGGACCCCCTCCATTTGAAAAGATAAGCCAGGGACCCCCCACAAGAGAAGATTTCTTTTGTTTTTATGTATTCACACAACATTATATAGCCTAAACTAAAGTATAGCTTTTGGAATCAATTATGATTGAAAACCCATGTATGTTCCAGAGTGAATCAGGGGAAACTATAATATTTGTGACATACATCATTATTGGTTTTCTGGTTCCCCTGCAAAATGATAGTTAGGAACCAAATGGACCCTTATGGGTAGGCCTATGTAACTCGGGGTGAGTACAAATGGAACCAGAAAAGTGGGGTCCGGGGACCCCCGGAGGTCCTTGGGGGAGTTCCAGGGGGTCCCCAGCTAAATGATCGTTAGGAACCAAACGGACCCTTATGGTTATGGGTATGTAAGTTAACTCAGAGTGTAGATGTTTACACTCAATGAGTAACATTGATTTTACAATATAGATTTGGGTCTCAGAGATCTCAGAGGTGTGAGAGAAGAGATATATAGTTTTTTGTTGTTGAAATTAAATATTAGTATTATTTCTTTTTAAGTTAGTCAGTTAAATTAAGTCCCCTCATATCTATATATAAATAACATCCAGCACATAATTCTGCATTCTAGTCTAGTGATCATTATACCCTGATGTGAACGAAAATATTTCCAAAACAGGTTGTCTTATTAAAATCGGTAGGAAATATTTAATTTTGATGTCATAATTAAACTTAATTTTGATATGGCACACTGACTCTCAAGAAAATGAAATGATGCAATGGAAACATGCATTAGAAGAATGAAATACGAAACTCAATACATTAGTGTGGCCTTAGATGAATTCACATGTTTGGGTGAACATTGATTCATAATTTCTTCAAGGGATCTACACCAATATGAAAATGCGGAACCACCGGTCTTTGGATGCCCATAAATATTTTATGGATGGCTGGGTGCAAGTGATCCTGCACTGTAAACCCGAGGGCTCTGGTTGCACCCTCTTCCGGACAGAGGTGAAGCCCTCCTGGAGAGTGTCTGGCAAAAACCACCATACCTGGGTGGCTGTGAGAGACAGCAACGAAGAGGACAAAACCAAAATCATCGCTGCTCACTGTGACTGTATGGCAGGGTAGGCATGCATTTAACTCATGTTAACTCATGTTATACTTGCATGACATTAAGGCTAAGTAGCAGATGCATTTATCCATAGCCCTGGCTGCATATCTCAGCTGGTAGGTGTGCTCCCACCCCCCATGGACTGAGCGAGTGCACTGATATGACTAATGTTAATTTTGTTCTCTGATTAACTTGCGTTTTGTTAGGGTGCAGGATGGTGCCCAATGGTTGTGCAGAACCATCTCTATACAGGCTAAGTAATGTTACTCTAATCTCGAATGATATTGTGGATCAAGGTAAGTCAATTCAACCAAGGTAAGCTTTACGTTGTTTGGTCCAGGTAAGATTTTTTCTTTTACTTAAATCTGCACAATACATTTTGATGAGTTTAACAAATTGGATGTTTTTTTTTATCAGTAGGCTAAGTATGACATGTCTCTGTTCAACCGATCATCCTTATGGTAAGTTGAGATCAAATCACTATGTGCCACAGAAGAAAAGAAGTAAGTATCGGAAATGTAGATGCATTGTTCATTTAAGGAAGTGTTGTGATAAGTCTGTAGACATCAGTTATTCTCCTTTACAGCCTAGGTGAGACCTGTACACATGTGGGAGCCGTCCTCTTCAAGCTTGAAGCCTGTGTCCGCCTGGGTATGGCTCAGGTTGCATGCACGAGCAAGGCCTGCGAGTGGAATGCGGTTTCAACAAAAAATGTGGAAGGGGCCCTGATTGCTGACATCGAGTTCCACAGTCAAAAAGTAAAAGAAAAATCAATAGGAAAGAAGCGGAGGATTCGGAGACCAGTGCCCAAGGTAACACCTGCACAGGAAAATCAACTTCTGGACATTCTTGCCGGTACCGGCGAGATGCCTGTAGTCCTCAGCACATATGATGACTATTCAGAGCCATTTGTCCCCAAGCCCTGGTTCGAGAACTTAGAGGGCTTTACTGATGAGGAAGTTGTCAGAATTGAGAGCAAAACAATGGGACAAGCGACAAGTAGGCTTTGGCACCGGCAACGCGAAGGGCGTATTACTGGATCGTCAGCACACAGAGTGATGCACACCTCTTTAGAAAAACCATCAAGGACATTAATTGAGGGAATATGCACATCTACACCCACACGCCAGCTCAATGTTCCAGGGATAGTGTGGGGGAGAGACCATGAGATTGATGCTCTGGAGACCTATAAATATGTGTTGGGGAGGGGCGACAACGCTTCCTCCAAATCCATATATGTTTCTAACGAGATCATGAAGACTCATTTAAACCTCAAAGTGGAGAAAGCTGGCTTCCGGGTGTGCAGGGAAAAGCCATATATGGGAGTTTCGTGTGATGGCTACGTCTCCTGTGAGTGCTGCGGAAAAGGGGTGCTGGAGTGCAAGTGCCCCTTCAAATGGGCACGTGAGGGGATACCATCAGAAGACTGGACCGGGGATGACAGCGGACACCTGGAGACCTTGATGTCCTTGAAGAGAGAACACCCCTACTTTACACAAGTATGACTTTACCATTGATATTGATCACAATTATCAAAAGATTAAGTTTGAAAAAAGCCATCATGCACAAAAGACGTTTTTCCTCTATGCCGCACAAATATAAGCTTCTGTTTTGACAGGTGCAGCTTCAGATGTTTGTCTGTCAGGCAAAATATGCTGATTTCATCACCTGGACCCCACAGACGACTGTCATCTTCCGTGTCCCTCGTGATGACAATTTCATCATTGATGCTGTTGACACCATCAGCCGGTTTTGGGTGAGGAACATCTTCCCTCGGCTGACTGGGACATCACACCCTAATGGTGACCAGCAGGTTGAGGTAAAACCAAACATTTGAACTAAAATATTAAACAGTACGCAAGGCCACAAAGAAAATATAATTGCCTTGCCATACTGTATTTGATTTGATTATCACAGACAATAAAATAATCACAATTCATGCTTTGCATTCTCAGGACCGAGGAGAAACATCTGACCATCTGTATGCCCAGAGAAGAGAACACTGACGCTGTGAGGTAAGGATATGGACATGGTAGACAAAAGTTGACTTAAGATTAAAAAAAAAAAAAAAAGATCACACAGCATACAAAATATATACAATATTAAATTTCACTTATGAAATCTTTGATAAAACCACCTCTGACTATATATAGCACTCGAGTTAACCAATTGTGCAATCGTGTGACATCAAGAAAGACCCTCAATTATTCAGTATGTATATTTCTCATTTGATAGGCCAAAAGAGCAGCATGTACAAAAAAACTAGACCAGGTCAACCTGGTTGTGCCAGACCCCGGTTCTGCCAACCCTCTGGGCCTATAAATTTAATGGTACATTTATAGGCTGTCTGTCCCTTTATAGGCTGTCTGTCCCTCCCTCATGTCATCATCATTTGTGACATCATTGTGACCAAATATGGAGAAAAGAAAAGAGGGAGGGACAGACCGACAGACAAAGCCTTTTGCTTTGTCTGTCGGTCTGTCCCTCCCTCATGTCATTGTGATGACATGAAGGCTTTGTCTGTCGGTCTATCCCTCCCTCATGTCATCATCATGTCATCATCATGACCATCTATGGAGAAAAACCGGACAGACCGACATTTGCTTATGTAGGCCTACCCATTTCATGGGTCTGGCAAACAAACACGTAATCAGAATCACTCCCCTCCCCTCCTACTTATCTCCCACTCTATCCTTGTTCATGACCACGCTTCCTGACAGATTCACCAGCGCTGCACACACATGCACGATCTTGTCCACCTTGGCCATCTTCCTGTCTGAAGCGGGTGCCAGCTCATCTGCCCTGGGTTTCACGAGCGATAGAGGAAGTGGGCCATCCAGAATGTGGAATCTCCCCTTCATAACTCCTATCACTCGTTCTGTAAGAAAATAAACGCAAAAGAAATGCTTCACCAGTTGGTTGTATCCTGTTCTGGTTTTCTAACAAACTTTGTTTCGTATTGACTTTTTCCCAGTGGCAACAGATAAGTCTCAGTGAACACTTATCTGTTGCCATAAGGTATCCTCTGATGCCTAGTATGTTCTCACAGTACACACTGCTGCATGTGGAACGCATGGATTTAACAGTGCTGTGAGGTCACAACAGTATGGTAATGCAAACTGGATAATGAAGATGCCAATTGTACTGTGTTCTTCTTATTTTGTTGCAAAGTTTCTTAAAAGGCTTAGTTTTATTTATGGTTGGGTGCTGCAAATATGTGCATTGTCAAGTGAGACAGCTGTTACTATGTCCTGAACCGTATTAGTTTCATGATGCATACTAATGTGCATCTAGAATAAAATGACATCAATAAAAAATAAATTTGCTCCATTGTATGTATTAATCTTTTGCATATTCAAAACATTACTTGGGTGTACTTACCAATATGAATCCTGATGTTTGACAACACCCGGGACTCCTCGACCTCTCTCCCTGGAAGTTGCTTTTTCCCACGAGTGAAGGCCGGGGTGAGGAGAGAGACACCCAGCAGCGCAAAGTCCTCCTTTAGGGTGAAGCCACGATCAGCCAAGATCTGAAACAAAATATTAAACAGCCAAATATGACTAAAACCTCATTGCTATGCTACATGATATGTTATTACACTAGGAATGAACCGCTGGTTTATTTAAGTATTTAAAAACATTCCAGGGGAGTCATAGTGAGAATGGTGCAGTGCCCAATTATCATTTTGATGTTGAATCGATTACATGAAATGGCTTAAGCTGACTTTAAAGTACTGTTGGAGACTGAGTGTATTCATTACCTGGTCACCTGGATGGTGGTATGATGCGGAGATGAAGTCTGACTCCCTGACGATCTTCACGTCAGAGGCTCTTCCTCCCCAGCCTCTGGACAGGTATGTGATGCTGCCGGACGGATGACATGCGATGAAGTATTTAACTGTTGTCCAATTTTTGTAGTTGGAGTAGGATTTTGCCCTGTAAACAAATACAATATAACATATGTCTTAGTAAACAAGGATTTGCTTTAATGTTAGAAGAGCAATGGTTTATATTTTCTGGTTTCATAACTTACCTAGCTTTTGGCCTTTGGGAATGTTCAATCCTGATTTCAAAGCAGTCAATGATGCACGTTAGATTAGGGAACTGCGCCTTCATCCTGGGTGGTACTGTAGTAGACATGGATTTGCGCTGTGGCCAGTGAATGGCACAGGAGGCCAGCTTTGTTGACAGCAGGTCGATCCATCGGTCAAACATGTCACTGAGGGTGGCGGGACTCATGCCAAGGATGTGGCTCAGCAGTAGGAGGGATGGGTTCTGCCTCAGCCTCAGCAGGGTGATAAAGAGCTGGTCAATGCTGGGCAACTTGCACTTCTTGGAGATGAACTGGGCCAGATAAGAGTGCAGTCCCACAAACACCTTCCAGGACACTCCAGTCAATGCCTTGCACTTCTTTGCATCTTCCTTTACCGAGTTGGCACAGAGGACTCCGGTTGACTTCTTCATCATGCTTGTCGCCTCATCCCTCTCTCTTATGGCCTGATCCCGCTCTCTAATGGCTGCATCTCTTTCTATTTTCATCCTCTCAATTTCGGCTATCAACTGAGCCCTCTCATCGTTGGCCTGAATAGGCTCAGCCTCCATCTCAGCCGTCTCAGCCACTGTTTTTTTCTGGGCAGGCCCATCATCCCGTGTGGATGGTCTTCGGGTTGTTTTAGGCCCCAAAACCCTGTCAGCCTCTCTCTTCGCAAAGCTCCTGAAGCGGTCCAATCTGCGTTGAGCTGAAACAGTTTGCTTCCGGTTGGGGAAGATGGATGGGACATAATCAGGATGGATCCGGTCGTTGACTTGGAACCCTGAAATCATGATATCACAGTTATCACAGTCCAATGTTTGGCCTTTTTTCTGACCTTTTGCCTTTATTGACAGATTTTAGTGAGAGAGTGACAGGAAACAGGGATAGAGAGAAGGGGAGAGACATGCAGCAAAGGTCGTTGGGGACGGGACTCAAACCCACGACAGCTACGGGGTGGCATCGAAGCCTATATGTAGCCCCAATGTTGGCTTTTAAAAGTAAAGATTACTTACTTTTCTTCTGTGGTACATAGTGATTAGACCTCAACTTAGCCTACCACAGGGATGATCAGTTCAACAGACTCGTCCATTTTTATATTTATTTGCAAAATAAAGAAGAATAGATCTTACCTTACTGGACCAAACAATATAATAAAACTTACCTTGTTCCTTCAATTTACTTACCTTGATCCATGATATAATTTGAGATTAGAGTGACATTACTTACCCTGTATAGAGATGGTTCTGCACAGCTTCCAGACACCACCCTGCTCCCCAACAAAACACAAGTTAATCATACAGCCTAATGAGCATGATGATTAAATGAGATTGACGTCAAAGTGAGTGTTAGCAAATATAACATTTGCAAAATGATGATGGTATCAAACTTAGCCCTAGTCCAAGACAATACATGTCCCAGTCAGCCGGTCTAAAGCTGGTATGCCTGAGTTATAAAAACACCCTTGCTAGTTTATGGCCACGGTTCTCAAAGTGGGGTCCGGGGACCCCCGGGCGTACTTGAGGGAGTTCCAGGGGGTCCCCAGCTAAATGGATAATTAGGAACCAAGTTGATGGGTCTGTAACTCTTAGAGTGTACAAATGGGACCAAATGGACCCGTTAGGGTCCATTTGGTCCCATTTAAATTAACATAGATTTATTTTACAATATAAATGTGTGCCCCAGAGATAGAAATGCCATTACATGGGGGGGTCCGTATCCTTATGTATGTAAAACTGGGGGTCCTAGAGATTAAAATGGTTGAGAGTCATTGCTATAGCTGTACAATTCTTCTCTTATGGGGGTCCCTGGTGTATCTTTTCAAATGGGGGTCTGCGGGCTGATAAGTGCCAATTTGGGGGTCCTTGGCATGAAAAAGTTTGAGAACCACTGGTTTATGGCACATGTATTATTGTGGCGATGCTTCTCCCAGATTGATCAGGAGGGTAGTTGAGTTGAGAATCAGCTATCAGACCGGCTAACGTTAGCTAGCTGCACTTGCTGTTTACATAATGGGAGATAACGTTAGCTAACAAACACTTGGCTGTTTATGACCACAACGTTGCTTCTTGTTGATTATCATGTCTTAGCTAATGTTGACGTTAACGTTACCTGTTATGAAATGTTCTCCACACACGTAGAAATGTGGGGATGGAGGATCCCACAACTTCCCATCTTTAGCTTCCCTTTTTATGGCTTGTAGCCACAAAAGCCGTCGCTCGGGGTGTTTGTTCCGACATGGTTTGATTGATTGATTGATTGAAGACTTTATTAGAAGTTTGCATAGGAAAAGGTACAGTTTCATGACGGTACAGTTCACTGGTACAAGGTCTACTAAAAGGAGATCCATGAAAAGACTAAGCTTATTTCCACTGGAAACCATTGAAGTATCTCATATAACATTGAATGACAGACAAATAGAACACAGTACTATGCAGTAGATATGTAAAGAAAAACAAAAAAGAAAACAGTAAGTCTAAATAAACAGTATATACAAAGAAGGGGCAGGGGAGGGTAGGGTTGGGCTAGGTTAGTTTTTTACCAGTTGCGAATGGCTGCTGCCTGTAAGTGATTCTTCAGGGCAATTTTAAAGGATGCTAGTGATCCACACTCCTTTATGACCTTCGGTAAGGCTTTCCACATTTTGGTGGTATAGCAGAAAAAGGAGTTTGACCCTTTGTTGGTTTTGACTCTGGGTTGAAAGTGATCTGTGGCGCTGCCTCTGGTGTTGTAATTATGGACATCCTTAATGTTTATAAAGTATTTTGACAGGTACTTGGGTATCATAGTCATGTAGTGTATCTTGTACACCAGGCCCATTGCAAGTTGCTGTACTCTGTCATCTACTCTGAGCCACCCCACTCTTAACTGGTGAGTAGCGGTGAGGTGAGTCTGATAGGGAAGGTGAAGTAGGACCCTAATTAGTTTATTTTGGGCTGTTTGGAGTTTAGTTTTTAGGGCTTGTGGGGCGTCACGATACCATACGTGGACTCCGTAGTCAAAGAGGGGCTGGATTATTGCACCAGCTATGGTCTTCAGTGTGTTGAAATTGACCATTGGGGCGATCCTCTGTAGGAAACGAGTCCGTTGGTTGATTTTATTTATTACTTTAGAAGTCATCTTTTCACTGGAAAGATTAGCTTCAAGGATACATCCTAAGTAAGAGATTTCGTTTTTTCGTGTTATGACCTTGTCACCCACTTTGATTGTGAAGTTATCGACTTTTTTGAGGTTATGATTTGATCCAAAGAGGATGGACTCAGTTTTTCCCAGATGAATTGATAATTTGTTGTCATTAAGTAGGGTGACCATATTCTGAAAATCCAAAAAGAGGACACACACACGCACGCACGCGCGCACACACGCACGCACGCACGCACGCGCGCGCACACACACACACACACACACACACACACACACACACACACACACACACATATATATATCTTTTTTCTTTTCTTTTTTTCCCAAAATAATTTATAGTACTAGTTTACAGCTCAATTATGTTATTAGTTATGTATTCATTTTTGAGGGGGTTCCAATTGGACCCTTTACAAATCTATAGGCTAGAGAATGAGATCCACTGATAAAGTATGCCTTTTGACTCCTGTATGAACGTTCAGCTTTGTAACGAGAGGTAACCCAAACCGCCGTTCTGCTTTACAAGGTTGTACAAAAGATTCTGTCAATTTAGTTAGCGGAAGAGCTCTCACCTCGCACAGACTGTCTTGTAGACTACTTTGCAGTGTTGATATGGGCTTGAAGCAGAATAATTTTTATTTGTAAATGCCTAAATAGACACAGAAGAGTACCAGCTTTGCTGGCAGAACGCTCTGCTTCTCATTGTTGGTCACTGGCACTTTGTGTGCATTTCATCAGTGAAACAGCATTAATTGCGTTAGCAGAGCGATGCTGCCGACTGCCGAGCTCGCGCTGCTCTGCCTCTGATCTGAAAGCGAGACAGGCTGAGGGAGGGGCGTGTATCAAAACAGCGGCGCAGTTCGGCCAGTGGGGAACGAGAGGGGCGTCTCCACTGGCCGAACTGCGCCGCTGTTTTGATACACGCGAGGGAGGGATCGCAGCGCAGGCAGAGAGTAGTATGAATAATACACGTTCCGGGGTTAGGGGTGGAAACTCGCCTCTCACAGTGTGTTTCCAAACGAACCATTGAACGTGCATTGTAAATGCTCGTGCTTTAACTGTGATATGCGCGAAACCCCGGACATTTGAAGGAATTTATAAAACCCCCCCGGACAGGCCGGACAGCCCCCTAAAAGAGGACATGTCCGGGCAAAAGAGGACGTATGGTCACCCTACATTAAGCCATGTGCAGATCTTACTTAGTTCAGAGTTAAGTGTCTTTTCAACCTGCAAGTGGTCCTTGCCCGAGACTAGGAGAGCCGAGTCATCCGCGAACAGGAACAGGTTGCAGTCACAAGCAGATGCCATGTCGTTCACATATATTAGGAACAACAGAGGTCCCAGTATGCTACCTTGAGGAACACCACAGCTTACTGGGAGGGGGGGGGACAGGGTACCGTTAATCTCCACCACCTGTTCCCTCCCCACCAGGTAAGATTGCATCCAACTCACTGCTGCGCTGTCAAGACCGATGGCTTTTAGTTTCTCAATCAGAATAGAATGATTTACGGTGTCAAATGCCTTCTGGAGGTCCATCATGACCATGCCGCTATATTTGCCGTCATCCGCTTCGCGTTTGATTTGGTCAGTCAAATACAGAAGGCATGTGTCAGTGGAATGAGATTTTCTGAATCCAGATTGGAACTCGTAAATCAGATTATTCTCATCGAGATATCTTGCTATCTGTTCGTAGACTATTTTCTCCATGATAGGGGGCAAAATCGGAGAAGTGGTGTTTTCTTTTTGTTGTTGGAGCATCCAAAAATACAACAGCTCTTGACCATGACTACAGAAACCAGCGACGGAGCGACTGAAAACAATAACAAACCGGAAACCCCTGTTTTACCCAGACTGCCTTGCGGCTGTCGCAACGCCGAAGAAGTGTTGAAAGGGGGCCGCCATCTTGTTTTCAAGGCAGTTCACATGGCAACGGACTCTGCCCAATCAGAGGAAGGTATGGGCGTGATCAAGAGCAGGCAGGGGCGTGGCTTGCGCCATTGCCGTTACGTTTCAATATCACGCGCCATTTCTACTCTGCACATCCGGCGGTTGCAACTGACGGCACACAATATGATGTTGTGATTGGCTTTTCCTCTCCAAACCTTTATTGAACAAGGACTAACAACATACCCCAAAGTAACTTTTAATAATAATTAACAGTACTGCATTAATTCTTATTGCCTTTAAATAACAGTATTGCATTAATATTGCGGAAAATTCCAAGTAACTTTTAATAATAAATAACAGTACTGAGGTACC
Source organism: Nannobrachium achirus (assembly GCF_963921795.1). Classification (NCBI taxonomy): domain Eukaryota; kingdom Metazoa; phylum Chordata; class Actinopteri; order Myctophiformes; family Myctophidae; genus Nannobrachium; species Nannobrachium achirus. The sequence continues at coordinate 63,070,557 of NC_137810.1, read as the reverse complement.
CCCCTGAGGACCGGTGGTCTGCGTGAGACCTCAGTGTGAGTCAGCCGTCCTGCGGGGGTTTCTCACCGCCGACCACGGGGCGAGGTCCGTGACTGACCGTGAGTGGTGGTCTCCCGGTGGCCGTGAGTAGCCGCCCTGCGGGGGTCTCTCGCCGCCGACCACGGAGCCGCTGACCCCCGCACCTCTCACGGACCTCCAGCTGAGGTCCGTGAGAGGTGCGGGGGTCAGTGGCTCTGTGGTCAGCGACGGGGGTCTCGCCGCTGACCACCGGGGCCGCTCCCGCTCGTGGTCGGCGGCGAGAGACCCCCGCAGGGCGGCTGACTCACGGCTACCGTGCGGAGATCCGTCGACCCTCCACCGGGAGACCCGATGGTCACCTCGCCTCGCCGATGACCGTCACCTCGCCTCGCCGGTGACGGTCAGCGGCTCCGTGGTCAGCGGCGGAGGTCTCGCCGCTGACCACGGGACCAGCGGCGGGGGCCTCGCTGCTGACCACCGGGGTGTCTCTCACCGCTGATATTTATAAAAGAAACTATTCACTATATTATTAATATAGAAACTATTTACTATATAATTATTATTAGGTCTACTATATTAAAATAAACTATTACTATATTATTAATATAGTAAATAGTTTATTTTAATAATAAATATATTCTTTAAAGAAACGTGTTATTTTCCTGTGTTCAATAAGAATTAATAATCCATGTAGCTGTAGTATTCTAAAAACGACTGGGCACCGGTGGCTGTGTTGGGTGGCGAAAACAGCCGATCTACAAGCCCACAAAGCGTTGCGCTTGCTATGCGTTTTGAGCTTGTAGGTCTGCTGTTTTCAGCCATATTTGTGACGTCAGTCGCAAGCGCCGGAAGAGAGCAGAAAAGGCAGAAATAAGCCAGGCTTCAGCCTTCAAAATAAAAGTACAGTAAATAATGTATATTTAAAAGACACAAATGTATTTAAAAGATGAGTATATGATGTATGTCTCTATACTAGTGTACTTCTAATTGTCCTAACACATTTTCCAGGTTCTTTCAGATTGAAATTCGTGGAATGCGAGCTATTAAAGGCCACTTAACAAAATTAATTCCATTCCAATTCAATTCGTTCTACTGTAATCCCATAAAAGAGCTATCATAGGCTAGAGCAGGGGTTTATCTGTTTATTTTGACAGGACAGATGCAAAGTATGGTAGGCTACTATATTAATGTAATTAATGAAAATATACCTGTAACAACTCACCATAAAAGTGCTATATATAAAAATACTCTGTTGCAAGTAAAAGTCACAGAATTCATATACTTGAGTAAAAGTACAAAAGTATTGGCATTAAAATGTACTTAAAGTATCAAAAGTATAAGTAGGACTACTCATTGTGCAGAATTCCCATTTCAAGTTTTCAAATGTTTAAATAAAATTTGTATGGGAAGAAGGGAGGTCCGCACACTGTTCTTGTAGCTCCAGCGACAATTTTATTAAGGAGAAACAACGTTTCGACCCTAGCAGGTCTTCATCAGGTCTGATGCTCAGAAAATTTCACTTTTTGAGCGAGTGGCTGCACTGGAAAGCCAACAGAAATTGATTTTACACCTCTCCTGCTCGGAGAGTGCAGTGTGATAGAGGAGGTCTCCCCGAACGCGTGCGTGTGTTCAAAGAGCCTTGTCTCGAATAGCACCTCGCTGGAGAAGGGATCAAGGTGAACATTATTTCTTGGTGGTTTATAATGTGGGTTTTATTGTTGAGCTTGTATTTTCCTTTTCTTGTACTTTGTTATGGTTGTGGTTTTGATATATGCGCCTTTTATTGTTTATTGTGGACAGGTGTTGACTTTTATTGCTTATATTGATATGGTGTTATGTTTTTGTTTTTAGTTTCACGTTGATAAATAAAGAGAATGCACATCATCAGTCGGACTTGAACCATCATTCCAGCCCGGGCCTGCTATACCCACCTCTGCACCTCTTAGTGCATCTAACTAATAAAGTGAATCTGAAAAATCTGAATTGATATTATGTATTTATTATTTTAATAACGGAGGAGTAATGCAGAGGAAACAAACAGATACATGTGCAAATGACCATCTAAGGGGGCAGATTAATGTGTAGGCTGTAACAAATGTTCTCCACTCACTGAAACAATCAAGTGGAAGGTGGACCACGTGCACCCCCTTGTGGCCGTGTTGTGTGGGCACATACTGTAGCCTATTCCTCCTCTTTGATATATTGGCATATAGTCCAGTCATTTTAGGCCAAAATTAGGCTAAACCTCAAACAAATTGCAATAGTAGCAAACTCAACTGATTTTGTATCCTCAATATGTCCTTAGTGAGGGAAAAAAAAGTCCCAAGGAATCCCACCAGGGCAAAGTTTTGAAAACGACCTACCTACCTTCACTTACTATACACTACAATATAAAGGAAAAAATGACTGAAAAGAAATCTGCTTTAAGTGGGATGTGAGGGGTCAAACTAGGGGTTTTTAATTATTCTGAATCCATTGCAAGCATTTCTTTTGCACGAAAAACATTCCTTGGGCAAGAAATGGCCACTCAAAACGATGGTTTAGTGATGAGTCATCAATTTTCACCGTCTTTTGGGGTCCGTTTTTAGCCCAAGGAATGTTTTTCATGCAAAACAAATGCTTGCAATGGATTCAGAATAATTAAAAACCCCTAGTTTGACCCCTCACATCCCACTTAAAGCAGATCTTTTTTCAGTCATTTTTTCCTTTATATTGTAGTGTATAGTAATTGAAGGTAGGTAGGTCGTTTTCAAAACTTTGCCCCGATGGGATTCCTTGGGACTTTTTTTCCCTCACTAAGGACATAATGAGGATACAGAATCAGTTGAGTTTGCTACTATTGCAATTTGTTTGAGGTTTTTTCATATAATGACTGGACTAATAGGTAATAATCAAGTCAAGTCAATATTATGTATAGAGCACATTTAAAAAAACACCAGGGTCGACCAAAGTGCTGTACAGGCATAGAAAAAAGCAGTGTTACACAAATAAATACAAAATCAATAGGCCTAGATAAAACAGTTATTCAAATACAATAGAAAAACAACATGGAAAACGTAATGTAAACAGCAAGGAATCACATGATACATGGAGGCAATTGGACAGTGTGTTATTTTAAAGGCCAGGGAAAACAAATGAGTTTTTAATCTAGTCACAGAAACATTTGTGTTACTACTCCTGTAGTAACTCTGAGAACCCACTAGGGGTCTCAGACCCCCCCCCCTCCTTAGACCCCTGCTCCAGATCAAAGTTAGTCAGTCAGTCAGTCAGTCAGTCAGTCAGTCAGTCAGTCAGTGAGCAACAGGATGAAGAGAACATCTCTCTGCCTTCTAGCCTGTGAGTACAAACATACTTTATTATATTGTATTATTACACTTACTTTCATGTTATGTGTATTTGTCCATTTTCCATTTACCTTTATGAGTATTCATTGTGTTGTATGCACACAAAAAAGGTTTTGACACTTTACTTAGAGGTTATGTCTAGAAGAAAAAAAAGACAATAGATAAAACAGTTACTCAAATACATTAGAAAAACAACATGGAACACTTAATTGCAAAAACTATGTAAACAACAAGGAATCACATGATACATGGAGGCAATTGGACAGTGTGTTATTTAAAAGACCATGGAAAGAAATTGCCTGAAATGGCATAGGGTGGCAATTGGCATGGGCAGGGTGGTATTATTGCTGGGCGTGATTTTAATATTAGACCTGATGGTGCGGCTATCTTTGTCAATGAAGAATTGTAGGAAGGTTTCACAGGTGGTGTGGGAGACACCCAGGTTTGCATTTGCAGTGGGGGTGATAATGAGATTCATTGTGTCGAACAGAACTTTTGGTCTATGGCAATTTTTTGTGATGAGGTTTGTGTAATAATGAGTTCTTGTAGCAGTAACTGTGGCTTGATAAGTGGTCAGGGACTCTTCCAGAATTTCATACGACACTTGGAGTTTGTTTTTCTTCCACTTTCGTTCTGCGCACCTATCTTTCCTGGCAGCACGAGTGGCATCATTTAACCAGGGCTGTGGGTGTGGTTTGGATCAGTATATCAGTATTATTTCAGAATCAGTATACATCATCAATAATCAGCTAGACCTACTTGTAGTTTGTTTAATTTGTAATTAGTAATATTCTTATTAATCTAAAATAAAGTGCTTGAAGAAGGTTCTGTGTCTGAAGACAAAAATGCCCCTCTATTTCATAAATAAAGTCCAGTATATGAATGTTTTATGTCTAGACAGTAGACAGTTCCACAGTTTTGGAGCAGCAACCTAGAAAGCCACGGTCGCCTCTTAGCATCAGTCAGGAGCGTGGGAGCGTTGGAAGCATTTGGTCAGCAGTTCTAGTAACTCTAAAGTAAGAAATGGGATGGTGCCAGTCCATTTAGGGCTTTAAAAACAAATGCCATTTTAAAATCAGTTAAATTGTTTGAATGCGAGTCAATGAAGGGAAGCCATGGGGGTGATGTGATGCTGCCTACGGTGCCAGTCAGAAGCAGCATTTTGAACCAGCTGTAAGAAAGGAAACTATATCAACTAGCCCTTCCCCGTTCAAAGATATGAGCTCTGAAATGATGTGCAGTGTGTGGGTTATGGGGTGTGCACTGTGCACACAGTATATGAGGGATGGAAAGTAACTTTAACTGGTGCTTGCATGATAATATGTAGGAGCATCAATGTAAGAAATACCCGTTTCGTTTAATGGCTACAGCGATACTGTGTACCGATCTGCATGATTTTTGGACAACATCTGTAACAGGGCCAGACAACCCCCCCCCCCCCCCCCCCCCCCCCCCCCCGCCTGCACGCACGCACGCACGCACCCACGCACGCACGCACGCACGCACGCACACACACACACACACACACACACACACACACACACACACACACAGCTGGTTAAACAGGTTGCCTCATGCTAGATGCAGAATAGATATGCCTCATGCTAGATGCAGAATAGATATAGATACACCATAAAAATGCTAATATACAGCATACGATTTGTGAAAGTGACAAACGGGCTTCACAGTTATGTTAGGTGTGTTCATATGCTAATGGTGATGCGATTTCAGATCAATTGCTCCAGCCACTGAGGAGAAACGCTGTGACAGACAGACAGACAGACAGACAGACAGACACTCACTCACTCAGACAGACATTCGGAAAATTATATGTTTGATAATGCATCAGTTTTACCATTTGCAATGTAGGCATTTATCCAGAGTGACTTTAAGAAAGGTAAACACATACAAAGAATGCAGAGAGACAGTGTAGTGCCTCGGTAAAGAATCACAGGTTAACAATGAACCTAGCATCAGTCTAAACAATAATAATGTGTACATTTGAGCTATAGGAATCCAGCCACAACAATGATCTGAAGCCGGTGGGACGAACGGTTCTCGAGATACGCGGATTACAGACAGACAGACAGGCGCGCACACACGCAGAGACTTCTCGCATTTATAGATAGATAATGTTGTACCCTGGAGGGTAAACTGGACCAGCCCTGAATACAATAGGTATGAATAGGTTCTTAGTTTATTTATTTTATTATTATTATTATTATTTTATGACTATTACAACTAAAAAAAATCACACCCAATGTGAAGTGAGCGGTGGTCGTTCTTGCATAACGTCTTCAGACTAGGATTTGAGTCTAGGATGTACAGGCTATGCTACACACACACGTTTTGCTATGGCAAAACGCTGCGGAAAAAGGCTACAGACACACACCCAGCCACTCTATGGAGCGGTTTACCACAGCTCAAAAACTATAAAACTATATACTAGACTATACAAATAGTCTAGCCCACCTTGCCCCCTGGTATAGTTTGGCAGGGATTACACCTACAGTAAGATAGGGCTTTATTCTATAATCTATTCTTTTCCCATTGCTTTATAAAGTACATTTCTATACATTCACACAGACAGCAGAGGAAACCATGAAAGGCACCAACCTGCTCATCAGGAGCAGTATGGGGCTTAGTGTGGGGCCCACAAAACTGTGATTAGTGATGAAAAGTGATGAGTCATCATTTTTCATCACTAAACCAACGTTTTCAAGGGCCATTTGTAGCCCAGGGAATGTTTTTTGTGCAAAACAAATGTGTGCAATGGATTCAGCATCATGACAACCCCCTAGTTAGACCACTCACATCCTACTTAAATACCCAGAACAAAAATGTTTTTCTGGGTATTTTCCTCCTGTATAGAAAGTCGATGGGAGCCCAACTTGATTTGGCCGCTGTGGCGACCCCGAAGGTCGCCGACTCGGGCGCCCTAGCTAAATCATTAGAGCATGCCTGGGCTACATCTGTGCAAAGTTTGGAGCTTTAAGACAAATTTGCACGAAATTAGCATTTGCTCCCCTTAAGGCCCCACACTAGCTTCAGTGTCTTGCTCAATTGGCCGGATTTACAATGGCAGCCAAATCCAGCCTGAATCAGACCTCTCTCTCTCTCTCTCTCTCTCTCTCTCTCTCTCTCTCTATCTCTCTCTCTCTCTCTCTCTCTCTCTCTCTCTCTCTCTCTCTCCCCTCCCCCCCACCAGTGGTCATTTCCATGGTGATTGTCTCAGCAGAAGTTCCAAGCAGTGGTGATGTTATGAGAGGTAAGTCTCTTTGTCGATCTGACGATAATAATACACAAACATCACATAATTGCAACAATAAATACAGTTTTAATTTGAACGTACAGTAGCCTACATTAAATCACCTTTCTTCTTCCTCTCTGGCACAAAGCCTCTCTCACATTCAGTCCAGACAGATCTCAATTCTTGGAAGGAGAGTCTGTCTTTCTGAGCTGTGACTCTACAGGCTGGAGAGTGAAGAGAACCAACATCAGAAACAAGACATCAGAGTGTGGTCCTGATGGTGGGCGCTGGGGGGAGATGAACAACACAGGCTGTTTTGTCGAAGACCTGCAACCTTCACTTAATACTGGTGATTACTGGTGTGAGTCTTCAGAGGGAAGGAGTGACTCTGTTAAACTCACTGTAACTGGTACGTACAGTACATCATCAATTCACCTGCCTTCATCGATGGTGATTCCTAGTAGAAACTACAGCCTTTATATTTCTGGAAAGTTAGGATACTGAAATAGAAATAATCTTTGCATCAAAAAAGTGTGTGTGTGTGTGTGTGTGTGTGTGTGTGTGTGTGTGTGTGTGTGTGTGTGTGTGTGTGTGTGTGTGTGTGTGTGTGTGTGTGTGTGTGTGTGTGTGTTACAGTTTATTTGAAAAACCAGTAAGATTGAGAAAGGAGCGCTTGTTTTAATTCACCTTATGGGCAGTCCCTGGAAGAAGCTCATGTCTCAGTGGTAGAGCATTTGACTGCATTAGTCCCACGCTGGTGAATGCTAACCTGGTGAATGCTACTATGCCTAAACATAACCCTAACCCTAACCTCAGTAAAACTATGCCTAAACCTAATCCTAACCCTAACCTCAGTAAAACTATGCCTAAACCTAACCCTAATCCTAATCCTAACCTCAGTCAAATTATTCCTAGTTCCCCGAAGGAGGCACCGTCTGCTCCACCTTGTGCCCAAAAACGCTCCTGTTCTCAATCTTACTGATTCTCAAAAACACTGTGACATATAAGGTTGAAAATGGGTGTAGTGCTCCTTTAAAGGGTCTTTCCTGATCAAACCTGCATCATGTTGGGATGATGCGGTTCAGACTGATGTAATAAATGTTTTTCTATTATGATGTTATTTATCATTGTTCAGGTGGAGATGTGATCCTGGGGATGCCTGTACTTCCTGTGATGGAAGGAAGTGATGTCACTCTGCACTGCTTGTCCAGAAACAAGACGACTGCTAAACCATCCTCTGACCGTCCAGCTGATTTCTATAAAGATGGATCCCTCATCAGCAGTGAGTCTACAGGACAGATGACCATCCACAGTGTTTCCAAGTCTGATGAAGGATTCTACAAGTGCACCATCTCTGGCCTTGGAGAGTCACTAGAGAGCAGCATGGATGTGAGAGGTGAGATCATCTTATCACAAACACTCTTTATCTAAGGCCTAGCCTCGGGAACCCAGGCATTTCATTCAAGAAAGAAAAGCCTGGGTAAAGCCCCCAGTAACTGTGGCTCAGCCGATCAAAAGCCACGGCCGTCAAGGCATCACCTACTACGGACACAATAGCTTGTGGCCGTAGTGCAGAGGGGCTCACATGAAAAAGTATTTTAATTGTAATTTTGTGCACATATAATATACAGTATGTGTAAAGCCCGTGATGGGAACCCAGGTCCCCTTTGTGAAAGTCCAACATCTTAACCACTAGACCGAAGAAACATCTCTTTGGTCCGGGGGAGATGTGAATCACTTTGCTACACCTGTAGCCGTTCCGATATCTTATTTTACATCAATATCGTTCATGTGAACTGGTTTGTTTTTGCTTATTCATTTTAATGATCAAAATCAATATGATTTATTACGCTAGTTGTCCACCACGGCCTGAGATGGTGTGCTAATCTGTCAGCTGTTGTATTAACCCTAGGGCTGATATGACAGCTGACCAGTCAATGCAAGCTAAAGCCATATCTTCCCAAGAGGTCTAGGCAGTTGTAGCTAAAATGGTAAGGTGAGTTAGAATACAGTAATCTGTCCACTCTCTCGATCTTACAGGGGCTGTGGACAGCCCCTAATTAATGTCTGTCTGTCTGTCTGTCTGTCTGTCTGTCTGTCTGTCTGTCTGTCTGTCTGTCTGTCTGTCTGTCTGTCCCTCTGTCCAGCCAAGGCAGCCATCAAGGACAAGGACAAGGACCTGCCACCATATTTCTACCCTCTGATGTTGTCCGGAGTCTCTATCGTTCTGCTGATCCTGGGTCTGTGTCTGTGGAGGAAATGCAGAGGTATACAAAACTAAATTAAACAACGATTTGTACCGCCTGTTGACATGATAGCTTTACTATTTCCATTGCTTCAGTAACCCTTCTAGCATTTATCTAAAGTCAGTCTAAAGATATACATTTATTATGATTCATAATATTGTGTGTGTGTGTGTGTGTGTGTGTGTGTGTGCGTGCGTGCGTGCACGCCGCAGGCTGTGCCAGACATAGTGAAGATGTGGTGTATGCTGATGTGCGTGTGAAGCAGGCTGCTGCTCCACACAGGGAGAAGAGAGGTAGAGTCACTCTACACACTGTAATCACCATCATTGTTTTCTTCTCTGTTGTTTAAGTGAACCTGTGTTTTGAAAACCTTTTGAATATAATATAAATATAAATTCATTTCTCAGCGGCTTCCTTGTGACTTGCGTCACTGCAAACCACACTTGTTACTAAAGTTAATAATAATAACTAGTTATTATTATTGAAGATGCAATTGAAGATGCAATTCTGGGAAATTGCATCTTTCTAGTTCTCCTAAAAAAATGACCAACAGTACAGTAGCTAATGAGGAGCAGCGTTCTTGGTGACATCACCACCAACAAGTGCGACCTGAATAACAACATCACATGGGCTCGAGAGTGAGACCAGTATGTTATTATGGGGTCGCTCCTCACTTTAAATGTATTCTTTATTTATTCAGCCACTTCTTTTGGCATCCTACTACTTCCGCATCCGTTGTGCTAGAAATAATGTCCAAACTGCAACTTGTTCAGCTTAACGCAGTTATAAAAAGACAGACGCAGTGAGGAATCCACTGGGAAATGTATTCTGTCTTACCATGTATATTACTGCTTGGGCTTGAGCTGATTCGAAAGTCTGATGTATACGTTTTCTACTGTACATACTTTGTGCGTGTTTTCAGCGAGCCCACGCAGTTTCTGCAGGAACTGCTTTTCTAGTTATTATTATTATCAATGTTTATTTTTTTATTTTTGTTTTCCAGATGAGAGTCCTGAAGGGCAGGTCATCTACTCAGGTGTGAACATGAATACAGGTCAGTCATAATGTGCACAGCTATAAACTGTGTGTTGATGGCTTATTGGTCAGGAGTGTCAAACTGATTTCAGGGTGATGGTTTATAGACCAGGCCTCAAACTCTTTGCAGGGTGAGTGAAAGGGGACTTGATGAGGGCTGCGACCGGTTAAAGGAGCGAGAAACCCCGCCTCTTTATTTGTTTTATCAGCATTCAGAATATGAAAAGAAATCTAAAATATAGGAGTGGTTTCTAAAATGTAGGAGTGGTTATCTGCCATATATAAAACAAACGTTAATATTAATTAGATATTAAAGCCACCTCACGCCCAAATAATGGTACGCCAAGAGCAAATATCTAATGAGTGTCACCAAATATTTATTTTCTAGACAGAAACTGGAAGAACACAGAAATACCTACAGACAGCAGAAAGCTCTGAATCCACAAGGGCAAATTGAACCATATCATTGCTCCCTATCACAAGTGACTCATTGATATAATATATATTTATAGAAAAAGTGATTTTGGGTTTCATGACTCTTTAAGGAGACAATTATTGACTTTATTGGTATTACCAACACTCTTCCCAGGAACCTCCAGGAATACGGAAGGGTCCGCTAATACCGGTATAATCCTCAAGTAAAGTACAAATACCTAAACATTGTACTTAAGTACACTACTTAAGTAAATGTGCTTAGTTTACTTTACATCACTGCTGTCTTGGCAAGGGGAATGTGTTGATATTACAGTTGTAGCCTACAAGAGATTTGGTATGAGAGGTGCAATTCAATTTCAGATACTGTCCCCGCTATAACTACACATTTGTAAACACATTTTTTTTAGAACTGCTTCCAACAGTCAAACTCACTCTTTTTTTTATTGAAGTGATCACATAAATACTAATGGAATATTCAGGAAAAAAATAAGAAAAACTTAAGAGGGCAAATTATTATTATCATTTGTATTGTCCTCTGTATCAGCAGTGAACATGGTGGGCTTAACACTGAGGACTGAGGCAGGGGGAAGTTTGTTGTGTAGAAGGACATAGACTCTCAGTCTGCACACTTAAGCTCAATAAGTTTATCGGAAGTTTGTTGTGTCTCACCTCAAAACCACAACTCATGTTTCCTGCTCATGTAGAATGGTCTCTTCCGTCTATGTCACCTTAGCAATTTAAGTGCTGTGCGTGGTTACAGACATGTATCTGTGTGTGTGTGTGTGTGTGTGTGTGTGTGTGTGTGTGTGTGTGTGTGTGTGTGTGTGTGTGTGTGTGTGTGTGTGCGTGCGTGTGCGTGTGTTGCAGGCTCTGGAGCAGGCACACAGAGTGGAGATGTGGTGTATTCTGATGTGAGAGTGAAGCCGGCTGCTGCTCCACGCAGGAAGAAGAGAGGTAGAGTCACCCTACAACACACATAAATCATGCACATGCATGCACGCACACGCACATTCACACATGCATGATTCAATGTATGCATGATTCCTGACAGTACAAACTGAGCTGAAACAGTTGACATTGTGGTAACGGTCACATTTTCTTTGTTTTCTAGACCAGAGTTCTGCAGGCGACGTCATCTACTCCACTGTGCAGCAACCCACTGGTCAGCCATAATGTACTCATAACAGCTACAGTATCGATATGTCCAGACCGCTGCCCGTGTTTTTTTGGCACTGATACTGTACAGTAGCGTTTTTTCAGCAGGTCGCTTTCAGAGATGTCTCAGTGCTGTCCAGTCCTTATGCTGTTTACAGTATGCTTGATGGGGCAGCAGTGGCTCAGTGGGTAGAGAGGCAGCTTGGGAACTGAAATGTTCCCAGTTCGATCCCGGGATCCCTCAGAGTTAGTGTCGAAGTTTCTTTGAGCAAGACTCTGAACCCCTAATTGTTCCCAGTGAGCAGGTTGGACCCTTGCATAGCCTAAGCTTGAGTGAAGAGAGGTTTTTCTCTTTCTAACAGATTTCTTTCTTTTTTTTCAAGCTGTAGTTTTGTATTATGGAGACGTTCTGTTTATGCATGCTTCACTATCCATATTGCAGCCTCTCGAAGCAGATACCACACTGCATTAGCATTACACGAGCTCCCAGTGCATTTATCTTCGCTTTTAGAACAAACGACTATGGGATATCTAATACTTCAAATAAATGAACTAGATCGACACGTTGTGAGCTTGTAGATCAGCTGTTTAAAATATTTATTTTTATTTTATTTTTTATTTTTTTCAAAATAGTAAAAATTGTAGTAAAAAAGAGTTTAGGGATAAGGGGTAAGGCATGGACAAAAAGGACTGCACCTGCTTTGTAGATCATCTTAGAGGGTTTTGGAACAAACAACTTGCTCTCTCCGCAAGTGTATATTTTTAGTGTTATCGAAAACATGTCTTTAACCACAGTGCTTTCTGTGAAAACAATATGAGCTCGTTGCTACAGACCATTGTGTGCATCAGTGGAAAGTATGAGCTGTGGTTTTAAGGTGTGAAGAACACCCTTCTTCAGTCCTCAGTGTTAAGCCTGCCATGTGTGCACTGTTTTAGATTAGAAAGGACACTGATGCTTTCTGAGGCCTCTAATATGCTAGTGTAATGTTTTGATGTGCGATGTGTTGTGGATTAATGAAGTTATGGACACTTGTCTTGACAGTTAGTTTATTCTGGTTAGAAAAACCTCTGGTCAGTCACTAAATTTGGCGTAACACATCCAAGCCTCAGGCATGTCTTGGGCCGCGCTCACACATGTGCGTCACGCATCATCATCTTATCGTCTGAGAATGGCCACTGGGAGCGCCGTACTAATGCATTGTCAATGGAAGGTTGTTTGGTTTTTTGTCGTTGCCGTGTCTCTAGCTCAACCGCAGCCTGTACGCTCTTGAAGAGACACGGCAACGACAAAACACCAAACAACCTTGCATTGAGAATGCATTAGTACGGGGCCCCCAGTGGCCATTCTCAGACGATAAGATGATGATGCGTGACGCAGATGTCTGTACGGCGCCTTGGGACTGGCACCTCTCTAGCTGTGTATACCAATGAGGTGCCGCCCACTGACCAATAAGAAATGCCCTTACTAAATCCCAATCAACTCTGTTACATTGGACATAATAAATACATAGGGATAGAAGCAGTGGTGGGGTGGGAAAAGTACTAAAATGTTTTACTAAGTAAAAGTATCAATACTGCAATGTAGAAATACTCTGTTTCAGAGATGTCTCAGTGCTGTCCAGTCGTTATGCTGTTTACAGTATGCTTGATGGGGCAGCAGTGGCTCAGTGGGTAGAGAGGCAGCTTGGGAACTGGAATGTTCCCAGTTCGATCCCGGGATCCTGCAGAGTTAGTGTTGAAGTTTCTTTGAGCAAGACACTGAACCCCTAATTGCTCCCCATGTCATGAGCACGTTGGAGCCTTGCATACATGGTTTCCTTGGATAAAGGCGCTATATTATTGCACCATTTACCGTATATATTTTGTAGTTTCAAGTGCAGATGCTTGAGTGAAGAGAGGGTTTTCTTTCTAACAGAAAAAAATCAAGCTGTAATTTTTGATTATTGATTATGTTCTGTTTATCAGTTTATGCATACTTCATTATCCACATTGAAGCCTCTCCAAGCAGTATACCACAGTGCATTATTCAAGCTCCCAGTATAGCTTTGTTTTTAGAACCAAAAACTATGGGATATCTAACATGCTTATGGACAAACGTTACACTTGTCACTCCACAAATGAACAGCGAACAAGAAAATACTGCCTTCATCTTTTATGCCCCGGACATATGGAATTAACTCCAGGACTCTCTGAAACTGGATCATTTGGTCTCTATAGAGAGATTCATGGTACTTGAGGATGCACCTGCTTTGTTTAGCCCTTACTATGTATTTGCAATATGATCATCTTAGTGGGTTTTGGAACAAACAACTCACTCTGAGCAAGTGTATATTTTTAGTGGTATCGAAACATGTCTTTAACCACAGCGCAAACATTTCTATGGAAACCATATGAGCTCATTGGTATACAGAGCATTGTGCATCAGTGGAAAGTATGAGCTGTGGTTTAAGGTGTGAAGAACAAAAGAATGTCCCTCTTTTTCAGTCCTCAGTTTAAAGTTTAAAGTTACCAATAAGAAATACCCTTACTTTATTGTAAATCGCTTTGGATTAAAAGCGTCTGCTAAATGCCTAAACTGTAAACTGTAAACTATAAAGTATCAATACTGCATTGTACAAATACAAGTAAAAGTTTGGAATTCAAAATGTACTCAAGTAAGTATTGTACAATGTGATGACATCACACCGTTCCACACAACTCCTCTAAGGTATATTAATGACATAGTTCAATATTGAAAATGGGTGGTCTTCCCCTTTAAGTACAGTACTTACTGTAAAGTAAATGTACTTAGTTACTTTACACCACTAGGACAGAAGCTCCTGCCACTCTGACCTCCTCATCAGTTGGGTCTGGGTGACATACTGTAGAGCTATAGATTATGAATGAATTTGAAGTTCACAGATGTACTAGCTAAATCTGGCTTTATTGAAATCAATTAAATAGATTATCTTAGCCTCATCAGTTAGCCTCTATAAAACCAGACTAATAGACTGTATATGTACTGTAGATGCCTTTTATGTACCTTAAGCTTTAACTTTTGTTATGAAATACATGTAGGTGTTATTGTACACCATGTATACAGGCTGAAGATAAACTTCAGTATGTCTTTAGTTTAGTGACAACCTGCTTGTATATTCAGAACATACATGTGCAACTGGGGCCTGTCCACATGCGGCCCCCACCTTCACTTTATGTGGCCTGCAGGTTAATCATCAGAATACTGATATATTATTGATTTCAGCTGTTGCTGTTTTAATTCCAAACATGCAAACATGACTCGCTTTAATTACTTCAGTCTGTATTAGCTCAGTGACCAGTATTAAAATGTTATTGACTTTATGTCCATTGTATTTTTATTTAAGTTCATAAAGTATAACTAAATGCATTTGAAATGTGTTTTGTACTTTTGAGGATTCCAATTCAAAAATAGCAAAAAAATATTCAGGATTCCAATTCAGAAATAGCAACAATAACAGATCTAGCTCAAAACGTGTCACACTGCATTTTTAGCTTGTAGATCAGCTATTTTTGCTACTTTTGCATGACATACAATGACGAAGAAGGGCATTCATTTATTTAAGTTTCTGCCCAACAGTATATGCAATGTGACCCTCTGGAGTGAGTGTGGAAATATAGTGGCCCTCTCCATTATCACAGTTGCCCACCCCTGATTTAGAGGGTCCTTCAGAATTGTGTTTTGTGCAGTCCATGATACCTTGTTTTGTACTTTTAGCTTGCCCTGTTTTATAAAGTGTTCTTTGTTAATAAACGCGTTTTTCTTTATCTGATTTGTCTGTGTTTAAATGCATTCTCTCTGTTCACTGTAACACACAGAACCATCTCACGGGTAACCGGAAAACTCACCCTAAAACACCCTCGCCCCCATTCCTTTCACGGTTAGGTTAGGTTTAGGCAAAGTTTTACTGAGGTTACGTTTAAGATTACCTGGTGGCGAGCACTGGCGACCGTTCTGAGGCTGCCAGATTTCACTCAGGCGAGTGTTCATCTCAACGGGTCTGGACTGGCTTAGTAAACAGGTGTCAGCCAGACCCTTGTACTTTCAGGGAAAATAAATATAACACTCCCAAAAAAGGTTGCTATTTTGAAACAAAACGCCCAGCAATATGAATGATTTTGTTTTATTTTGATGGTTATATCAGTGTTGTATAATCACAGTAATACACAAGAGTGTGCTTGACTGTCATTATTGCCACTTGAGTGATGCTTACTGTCGTACCAATGATGACTCCCTCCCTCCAGTAAGTCAACTTAATGCATCAAGCTCCTTTTGTATTTAAGAGATTCTTAGGGTCGATTCACACTCTAATAAAGAGCCTAACTTATTTCGGTTCAGCACTGGCCAGCACTGGTCCTCGTCCCCGGTTCGGGGGGGGGGGGGGGGGGGGGGGGGGGCGTCAACCGACTAAACTCGGCTCCACGGTGCTGCCGAAATGTTGTGACCTCCCGACTTAATTTCGGTACTCAGCGGTGTCTTCTCATTAATTCAGCCGGCTCCAATTTAATATTTTCGGCTGTGAAGCCAAGGAAACAGCGGTCGTTTGGGAGGGAGACACGCCGACTTCCAAATGCTTGTGTGGCCGTGTATTGAGCGTTGCAGAGCGGATACATTGTCAGCTGGTTCTCGCTCTGGCTGGAGACGAGAGTGATGGACTGGGAGGCGCACGCGACACACACACACACACACACGACTCTCAAGGTTATGCGTGAGGAGAGAATAGTTCTGCTGCTGCCAGCTCTGAAGCTCAAACCAGACTGACAGTTTCAACACAGAGGGGTAAACCTGGGTACAATATCGCCCCCTAGAGGTGGCCCTGGGGCAGAACACTGGTTGTGGAGTGGACTTCTTTTTAGTAAAACAATGCATTCAAAGATTTGCACAAATTTACAAACATTTAAAAATATATATCAGATCTACTTCCAAGTTCACTAATTTATCCTCTGTCCTGATTGGATGAAATTGATCTCAGACCTGACAATGCATTTTCTGTTTACTAAAGAGCTGGAGACAAGCATACTCCTACTGAGCAAAAACTCTATTGCAATATTAGAATAGAGCAATTTAAATACATACTTGTTTTAACCTTTAATATACAACAATATATTGTAAAAGATGTCTGGAAGGCATGACTATTATATGGCATAAAACTAACAGAAATAACAGAATAAATTCACAGGAGGGCATCAGCTGTTGCTGGAACTCAGTCATAAATGTAAGGCAGGTTTATTCACTCACTCATTAAATACAAAAGTCACATATGTCAATGTAACAAGCAATTCCGGACATGCACTTCGAAATAATTCATACAATCATCATAAACATATCATAGACACAATTGAGATCATTATGTCAACAGTCTGCTTGTAATAAGGTATATGAATAATGATCAAATCAATACAAGGCAAAGGACATGAACTACTTCTTGGTTAATAAGTCTTTATCGTCCTACGGGGATATTCAGCTTTACAGTCTGTTCCAAAGACTGAAAGTGTGGGTGTGGGAAGTCCGATAATCTTAGAGCCAATATGAGTAATACTGAAACGTTTGTTTTTGTTAAACCTGGTCAATAGTATATTCTATTCTAAACCCTTCAACTTGGCCTCCCTATTTTGGGCATATCATTGTAGGCAAAGCTTTTAAAGAATGTTCTAAAATAGCTACAATAGCTGAAACACAGGGTCACAAAACGTTGCAACTAGACAAGTTGTGACCCTGTAGAATGGAGGTTTTAATATCTGACGTACAATGAATTATACACGGCTTAAAAGGTCACAACTAGGATTTACCAAAACGTAGAAATACTGTTACAAGTAAAAGTCAAGTTTTCAAAATGTATAAAAATAGCAGATCACAAGCTCAAAACGCACTGCGATGTGATTGTGATTCTGCACTGATCTCAGAAATAGCCCCTATGGAATCCTCAAGACTGAAATCAGTTCCCAGGACTGAGAACTTTAACCCCTGTGAACAATCAAATTCAGAACTGAGTAGCTAAGCATTAAATGAAAAGGAAACTTTATATGTCTATACAAAATTACTCTGACCCATGAACCTTCAGATTATTCAACCTTCAAAAGATCCAACCTGAAATGTAGCCTATTGTCCGTTGAGCCAAAAAAGAAAAAAAGAGAATTAAGACTAAACAGTCCTCACAAAAAAATAAATATAAAAAGAATCATCCTCAGTCCAAAAGGTAAAAAGGAGAATAGAAGTACCCAAGTGTGCAGTCGGAGCAGTGGTGACTTCTCCTAAGGAAACAGGCAGGTTAAGCAGTGGGTTCGCCAGTCAAGATGAGCAGGCCTCTTTCCTCACAATGTCCCCTTTAAAGAGAAGAGTCACACAGAAAAGTGATGTTAGATGAATGAATGCAGGACAAACTGTCTCTCACAGAAAGGCAAAAACCATCTGAACTTATTTTGTCTTCTTTTACATCAATAATAAACATTGTACCGAGGGTTTAACACACAATACTCAAAAATGCAAAACACACATCACTCCATAAAACCAGTAAGACTCCCTAATCGGGAGATAAGCGACGCTTATCTCCACAAATAGGGCAAAAATGAGTTTTTCCAAAATCTTCCTGATCCATGTTGATGACATGAGTGTAGACATACTGTGTAGTGATTTTTGTGATTTTAGGGCAGAATCTGTAGGAGCAGTGTCCAAAAATGTGTTTTTAAAAATCGGCCTGAAGGTGGCGCTATATGGGACAGATCCATGTTGATGGGATGAGTGTAGACATACTGTGTACCGATTTGCGTGATCTTAGGGCAAACATTGTAGGAGCAGTGTCCAAAAATGTGTGTTGCAAGAATCGGCCTCATGGTGGCGCTAGAAGAGGGCCATGTGAGAAATGAGGGGTGGGGTCTCGGCGTTGCCTTGGCGGACGAATAGGTACCGGCCCCGGCTCTCCCGGACGCTCCTAGCCCGAGTTACGGCATTTTATGTGAGCTGCAGTGGAGGGGGTCCTCCACTGGGGGCGTCACCACTTTTGCATCCGTTCTGGAGCACCAGGAGTGGGTGGTCCCCAGGAATTCCCCGTGAGCAGGCCCGTTGGGGTGGTCATTTGGTCATTTTTGCACATTTGGTCATTTTTTACACCTGGGGGTCCCCCAGGGACCTGGGGGTCCCTGGAGCTCCGGGGGTCCTTGGAGGTTGTAGTTTGGCAGGTAAGGAGTGTGTGTGCAAAATGTGGCATGGATGGGGGCAACGGTTGTGGAGATATGAGCAGGGCAAAAGTGTGACGTGTGACGTGTGACTGACGGACTGACTCACTGACGGACAGCCGGTGGAGGTTTTGGTAGTAAATGCGACCTACGGTCGCAATTAAGAATAAAACAATATCTTATAAAGCAGCATATCGTCGTTGTCGGGTGGAAACCATGCATGTCCAAAACCGTTTGTTTTTATCATTTAAATTTTTTTAACTAAACTAGTAAAAACAGCCGATCTTTATACAGCTTAAGACTGTTTACGTTTTGACCAGAGAGGTACTATGTACAACTATACTGGCCAAAGATTAAAGAAAACATTAATTTGGTTGCAAAACATTACCATAAAGCAGACAACAGATTACCATAGGACATACCATTACACATCACGTTCAGTGCACACATAGCAGTGAAGTATCACACAGAAAAGCACACAGAAAAGTGATGTGAGATGAATGAATGACACCATAGAACGACTATCAATAAAATGGCCATAAATCACTAAACACTGAATGAGACACACACTTATTTAACAACTGGCTAACATGACAGCTGAGTTAAACGTGAGGAATGCATGCTGACCTGTCTGCTAGTAGGACTCTACAGAATGTAGGTGGTGGTGGAGATGTTGCATGCTGACCTGTCTGCTAGTAGGACTACAGGATGATGATGATGATGATCTGTCTGGTAGGTGGGATCTCTCCATCCAGATGAGATCTTAGCACTGCTCTTACAGCCATCGCCTTGAGAGAACTGAGAGGATCTGGAGCACAACAGACAGAGAGGAAGGAAAGAGTATGGTTAAGTGGATGGATGGATGGATGGGGAGGAGAGGACATGAGTGAGTGAGAGAAAGGGGGGAGGGGGCTGAAAGGCAAAGGGTAAAAGCAATGCAACACAATCTCACAAGATGAGGGTCATTTGACTACTGCGCTATCCTCTACATACTGTGTAGCTGCATGCTCAGTGTGTTGAGCAAGGCACAAACAATGGCAGGCTTATTGGATGCATTACCAAGGGACTTCTATTGCATGAAAAAAAAGGAAAGTACACATATTTACCGTTGAGTTTGGATGAAAGCTTGCGAGATGTGTTCAGGTCTCAGCTCCTCCATGTTTCGGACTGCGTTTGAAAGGGTCGACTTCATTGCAAGCATCTCTGGAAGCTGCTCCGGATGCCAGTGGCTCATAGTTCACACACCTGTTTCCTTCACAGCAGAGCTCTGTTCTGAATGGGTCAGCAAAAAGGAAACATTGGCACTGACTTATGAGTCACATGACAGTTTAAATAATAGTTCTTACATTAAAGTCTTTGGTGGCTTCTTCTGGGTCCAAGAGATTCCATTTAATGCTCAAGGCTTCCCAGGAGGGGGACACACATACTGTGCACATGTGTTGTTGTGGCTGGCATCTGCTTGGAATTCTGGAATGTTTTGATTTTGTGATACTTTTTGTAACATGTTTGTTTTAAGGGATGAAGTTGTTAACCTCATGCCCAACCCCCAATATGGAGGACTATGGATTGTCCTTAGTGAGAAGCTTCTCCACGACGGCAACGTAACAATCCAGGGAGAAGACCGATTTAGTCATTGCCAATTCCCATTTTTCCCCAAGTATCTTGGAGTCCCTGTTGCTGCAACCTCCCCTCACATGTGGAGGTATAACTACTATGTGCATCAAGGTTATAATAGGTAAATTACATTAGCTAAATAACAAAAACTAGAACCTTAACCCCTGACAAATATCCCATATTACAATATTAACAAAAACTAGGATTTCTGGGGTCGTAGGCGCCTGTGTTAGCAATCGGATAAAGGGGCAGGCTCACTAGCGAGTGGCAATGTAACAGCCTATGTCTACAGTCTCCTTCTGCCCTTCATAAAGGACGACTAGCAAACGCAGCTAGTCATCAACAAGGCAGCATTATCCTGTCAGCTTTTTCACTAAAAATATAAATTAACCAACATGCACACTCTAAAAACGAATTACAACTAAACTGAGGTCAAAAATATGGAGTCAAAACTAAATACAAACTAATAAAATATTCAGAACTATAATAATCTTGATGTACATCCTGCAGTGCAGCAAAAAGGACATGATCACTTGTTCCTCACTAGCTTCCCACCCAACATGGCCAATTGTGTTTGTTGAAGCACCCAGCTCAGCTGGAGATACCTGGATATTGAACCCAGGTAACTGCGGTGTTGGAAGAGTGTTGACTCTACTCTCTACAACACCCAGACGCCCCAGAATGTTTAGATTGTGTGATATACCGTATAATACAGTACATACAAACACAATATAGATATACACAGTATAGACAGACAGATATTGATTGATATAGATATTATTTTTAGCATTTTTATTTTTTGTGCTTTTTTTTGTAGCTTTTTATAATTTTGCCCCCAATTCTTAAAATGACTACAACAACTTGATGTTAAAACTCTAAAGTCTAAACCAAGTAACAGACAAAAAGTAAACATGCTTACCTCAGAGTCGTTCCCCTTTCTGGAAGCACGTCCACGCGCACCAGGAGCGATCAGGAGAGAGGCTCGACTGACCAACATCAACTGGGGGGACCTCCACCTCTAGTCCGGGGAAACTCCAGCACGGTCCACAACAAACAGAGATTTTTGTTGAATTTCTCCCTTTATCTTCACAAAAACTATTTCTAATTTGACTATTACTACTTCATGTTAAACTTTAAACCATATAAGCCAACAGAAAAAAGTAACGTTCTTACCTCAGCTCGGGTTACACAAATAGCGTTCCCCTTTCTGGAAGCACGTCCACACGCACCAGGAGCGATCAGGAGAGAGGCTCGACTGACCAACTCTGACTGGGGGGACCTCCACCTCCAGTCCGGGGAAACTCCAGCACGGTCCACAACAAACAGACAGATACAAATAGCGTTCCCCTTTCTGGAAGCACGTCCACGCGCACCAGGAGTGATCAGGAGAGAGGCTCGACTGACCAACTCTGACTGGGGGGACATCCACCTCCAGTCTGGGGAACCTCCTGCGTGATACACGACTGACAAGTCAAGACATAACAGACACACTGATGCATTTATGTAGAAGTGAGTGAGTTTGAAAACATGACAAATGATGGGAAAACTCCCATACCTACTGGGAGAAATACAACAATGTGTGAACACAGCAGCAAGATTTGTGAACTGTTGCAACAAAGGCTAGAAACACAACCACCCTAAGGACTACAATCCATGGATTGACAATGACATCTAGACCTACACCTACTGCACACACAGTATGAAACAGATCAATTAATTAATTAACTAACTAATTAACTTTACCAGCAGTGGTCCCCAGAGGCGAGGTGCACACTGCACAAGCCCACCGGTGTGTGGACAAGCCCTGGTGAACAACAACCCTACATGGACATCAAGGAGGAAACTCCAGCAAGCCTCAACTAAACAGGTCTCAGCAGCTCCCACTGTTCAGACTCAGCTCCCCGCCGAAAGCAGAATCGAGGAAGGACTTCAAGTAGAAGTCGATCGTCCGATCCTCCTCTGCGGGGATGGAGCTATGTGGCTCCCCACTGTCCTGGCTCAAATCCTCGCTCGAGGCTTGATCAAGGAAGGCTTCCCAGTCAAAGCCAGCCACCAGCTCCTCCAGTACGGGGATGGTAAACTGACTGTCTGGGGGCCTATCCAAGTCACAGCTAGGAGGAGGAGGAGGCACAGAGACAGCAGAGCTATGTGGCTCCCCACTGTCCTGGCTCAAATCCTCGCTCAAGACTGGATCAAGGAAGGCTTCCCAGTCATAGTCAGCCACCGGGTTCTCCAGTACGGGGATGGTAAACTGACTGTCTGGGGGCCTATCCAAGTCAAAGCTAGGAGGAGGAGGAGGCACAGAGACAGCAGAGCTTGCCACACTGCAGAGCTCCGTAAGCTGGTGCTGGACAGGAGGGAGCGCGCGGGGGACTTTGGCCTGGCTAGTTACAGAGGCTTGGGGGAGCTTCCTCTTGCGCCCGCCAACCTCCTGGCTCGGCACGTTCTGTTCCGTGCAAGTGACCTCTTCACAGTGCCCGGGGAGCTGCGGCGAGCCGGACCTGGGGTCGATCTGGACTTTGTAAACGCCGCTGCTGAGGCGCTCAACATGCTGCGCGTCAACGGTCCAGAAGCGCCCCTTTCCCGACTCGCCTTTCTCCTTTGGGAGCTGGATGAAGCCCTCGTTGACGGGCAGGGTGTGCCGGATGGTGCTCTGCCAGGAGTTGGTTTTGGCACAGCGGTAGAAAGAGAAGTTCTCTCTGAACCACTCGTAAATAGAGGTCAGTCTGAGCTTTCTCTTCTCGCTGGCCTGTATGGCCATGAAGATCAGCGTGGCACAGGAGTAGTGTGGCTTCTCATGGGCGTTGGTGTTGTAGCCCACCACACCGGGGCAGGGGCTGTGCGTCACAACGCCTGAGCTCTGCTGGGCCTGGCTGCAAGCCACTGGTGTGGGCATGACCGGGGTCAAGGGAAAGCCAATGGCCAGAGGGGCCAAAGCAACCACAGACAAAACCAATGGCTGCTGGGTGGGGACGGAGAGAGGCTCCCTGCAGAGACCTCCTCCTGGCTGGGGGACTATGCTGTTGGCACCAAGGGCGGAGATGTCCTGGAGCCAGTTATGGCTCGTCAGACTATCATCCACCTTCTTGGGCCACAGCCGGTTAACACACTGGAGAGGCAGCATGGCTAGGCTATGCTCTGAAACCTCTAGTCTAGAGTGTGTTCCGTTAACTTTAGAAAATAAACAAAAACTAACCCAAAAGCAACTAACAGTTCTACAAAGATTAGATCAGTTAATTTTAACAACAAGCGACAAAGGATGACTGAGTCTGTGATTTAAATGATAACGGCTTCCTGTCTTTCAGTCAAACCGTTAACCACCGCAACAAATGTAAACAAACAACCAGCTAGCAGCTACTGTACTAAAAACAGTAAACTAAATATGGCTGAAAATTACCCACAACGGTTAAACAACTACAAACACGTGTGTCCGTGTGTGTGTGTGCGCGTGTGCGTGTGTGTGTTCGGTTAACGTTTTGAAAACAAACAAAACTCACCCAAAAGCACTTCTACCAACTGTTCTACCAAGATTAAATCAGTTAATTTTAACAAGCGACACAGGATGACCGAATCTATGATTTAAACTACAACGGCTTCCCGTCTTTCAGTCAAATGTAAACAAACAACCAGCTAACTATACTGTAGCCTACTACAAACGTTAAACTAAATATGGTTGAAAATGACACACAACAGTCGTAAACTACTACAAACACGTCCGTGTGTGTGTGTGTGTGTGTGTGTGTGTGTGTGTGTGTGTGTGTGTGTGTGTGTGTGTGTGTGTGTGTGTGTGTGTGTGTGTGTCTGTCTGTCTGTCTGTCTGTCTGTCTGTCCCGTTAAGAGGAAAAAAACTTACCTCGGTTGGTTAACCTGAAGACTGGATCCAAAAAGTGTTCAAATGTCAAAAAATCAAATGAAAAGTGTAAACGGTGAAACAACAGCAACGGAAGGGTGACAGGCGTTGATGAAAAGCAGCAGTCAGCAGTGATTGGTCAGTAACGGTTCTCTGGTGGCGCAGCTAAAATGCACGTCTGATCTCAATGAAGTCCAGATGAGCACTGAACGTTAACATCCAAGAACACCTGTTTAAAGGTTTAAACCGGAAAAATGCTCGAGCGCTGTCCCAGTGGACCAATAGGAGCGCTGCTCAACGCTATTGGCCCGCTGCCGAGCAGCTGGACCAATAGGAGCGCTGCTCGACGCTGAGGCGTTTTCATTTGTAAACAACTCATCCTCGCGAGAAAGCCTGGTGACGCGAGGTTACATCCTCGCTGGTCCTTGCTTCTTCCAGAGTACTAACTA
Organism: Nannobrachium achirus; assembly: GCF_963921795.1. Taxonomy (NCBI): domain Eukaryota; kingdom Metazoa; phylum Chordata; class Actinopteri; order Myctophiformes; family Myctophidae; genus Nannobrachium; species Nannobrachium achirus. The sequence continues at coordinate 63,045,973 of NC_137810.1, read as the reverse complement.
CCGGTCAACAGTAGAGGGCGCTAGAAGCATGAATGGTGAATGCTTTGTAACTTACATTGATTGATTGATTGAAGACTTTATTAGAAGTTTGCATAGGAAAAGGTACAGTTTCATGACGGTACAGTTCACTGGTACAAGGTCTACTAAAAGGAGATCCATGAAAAGACTAAGCTTATTTCCACTGGAAACCATTGAAGTATCTCATATAACATTGAATGACAGACAAATAGAACACAGTACTATGCAGTAGATATGTAAAGAAAAACAAAATAGAAGACAGTAAGTCAAAACAAACAGTATATACAAAGAAGGGGCAGGGGAGGGTAGGGTTGGGCTAGATTCTTTTTTACCAGTTGCGAACGGCTGCTGCCTGTAAGTGGTTTTTCAGGGCAATTTTAAAGGATGCTAGTGATCCGCACTCCTTTGTGGCCTTCGGTAAGGCTTTCCACATTTTGGTGGTATAGCAGAAAAAAGAGTTTGACCCTTTGTTGGTTTTGACTCTGGGTTGAAAGTGATCTGTGGCGCTGCCTCTGGTGTTGTAATTATGGACATCCTTAATGTTTATAAAGTATTTTGACAGGTACTTGGGTATCATAGTGGTGTAGTGTATCTTGTACACCAGGCCCATTGGTGAAAGTACATAAGGTACTTTCATAAGGTACTTTCCTCCTTCATAACAACAGTAGGTCGGGAATAACTTTTGGCGGATAAATTAATGATAATGTATTAGAATTATCCTAGAATACATTGCGAAATTAATCAGAAATGCATAATGTTAATACATTTATTTTTTTTTGTGACCAAATTTTTATTCATTTTCATTTTTCATTGAAAAGGGCAGCCCCTTTTTCACATCATCGATACCATTTTCATTTCAGATACAGGTTACAGATGTAGAACATAAAATAAAAATTTCACAAAGAAACAAAAGAAAATACGTCCACAAATTGAGTCCTGCCTGTTATATCTCTTGCCTTATGATTGTGTACAGGGCTACCTTCTCTCCACTTCTCTTTCTCCCTCCCCCTGCCTTCCCCCAGGTTCCAAGATGACACTACTCGAGACATTACAATACATTGTCAAATGACATCGTTGTCTATATAAGGCTTACGGTGGCAAAAAACACGAACACAGAATGCCTTGTTTTACATTTCATAATTGAGCCTTCATCTTTCCTATAGCAAGAGTGAGAGCATCAATAGATTGTCTTTTTGCCCCATTTGCTCTTGCAATTGATGCTTCTAAACCTAGAACATTCAGAAAGGATAGTTTCCATTTTTGAAGTGACATAGAATGTGGAGGTTTCCACCTAGACACCAGGAGTTTCTTTGCGGCAGTAATTCCAGCAAAGAAGACCTTTTTTTGTGTGATTGGTATGGGGAGTGTGGAGTCATCATTTAACAACATGATCAGGGGTGAACATGGGACCTCAAACTCAAACAATTGTGATAGTTCTCGGGCCACCAGAGACCAAAATGTCTTTACACTGGGGCACTCCCAGAACATATGCATATATGTGCCTACAGTCCTTAAAGGGCATAGAGTGCAAAGGGGATTTGGTACCATTTGAAGTTGACAACATTTTCTTGGAGTTAGATAGAATTTGTGTATCAATTTATAATGGATCATCTGATGGTTATAATTACGGGAAGTTATAGCAATGTTACTCCACACTCTTCTCCAATCTGCTTGTCCGTGGTCTTTTAGGTCTATGTTCCAAATTGTTGTAATTCCCATGAAGGTATTCGATACTTTTTGTAGTTCTCCGTAAACATGGGAGACAAAACCTTTGGTGGTCTTGGAAGTGACCATTTCTACTATTGGGTGTCTAGGGAGGTTATCACTCCAGGGTACTCCATATGTACGCATTGCAGTGCGTAACTGTAAATAAAAGAAAAACGATGAACCAGGCAAATTAAACTTTGATTTTAGTTCTTGGAACGTCATCAGTCCATCATTGCTCATCATGTCTGGGAGGATATTAATACCGCGCCTTTGCCATTCGTGGAAAATGATGGGTCTGTGCCCTATCATTAATCGGTTATTTCTGAATATTGGTGTGTGTTTGTGCCAGAGATTCTCCCATTTGAGGATATTCTCTGTGCGTTTCCATATTCGGACAGCATGAGCAATAATAGGACCAAAACTCTCCAAACAGTATTCTTCTGTTAGATTACAAAGCAAGGTATCTCTCAGTAAGAAAGGTAAGACAATGTTTTTTTCTATCTGAACCCAAGGTGCCCCACCTTCATTTTCAAACCATTGTTGTAAGGGGCGAAGTATAAAGGATATATAATACAGTTCAAAATTGGGTATATTTTGTCCTCCACACTCCTTACTATGTTCTAATATAGATGTTCTTATTCTTGGTTTCTTTTTGTTCCAAATGAATCTTGATACACATGTTTTTACCTTATCCCAGAATCCATGGGGGATTACCAATGGTAACATGCTCACATAAAAATTTACTTTGGGTAATGTATTCATTCTTACAATTGTGTAAGTACAACAAGTACAAGTTAATACATTATGTTGAGATGGTTATGTTTCAGGATGAGGGTTAGGGGAGGCTTTGTTTAAGCCAGCCCAGGTCTTGTAGCTAGCCTGCCAATGTGTGAACTGTGGGGAAAAAAGCACCTTATGTCCACAGAGCAACTGGACATAAGGTTGCCTACTGGAAAGCAATCTATGAATGTAAGCAATCTATGACTTTCTGAAGAAACTTTCAGTGAATTAATTTAGTTTGTAAGTCGTTTTTGCATGCTATGCACATACTGTACTACACAGCAAACACCACCACCAAGCTGGGGAAGTGTGTGTTTAGTAGCCCTGTGTTTGTGTCACATCATCCATGTTTCCTTTAACGCCATGTGTAGGCTACATCTGTCATCTGACAACATTTTTAGGTAAAAAGTCGTAGGACTGCAATGGTTTTTATACAGTACACATGTATTAATCACTGTGCGAGGAAGTTGAATTTATTGTTGTTCACCTCTCTCTCATCTCATCTGCAGTGCTGCAAAGTATTTTAGATGTATACAAATGAACATCAACAGCAGTCTTCAAAAGGAGGTAGGCTATATTATGTACTGTATAGTGTATAGAAAACCTTTTACTGTTTTCCTTGGAGTCATTTTAATTTAAGGATTTCTCCTACACGTTTGGAAGCAGGACAAGCATTTCATACATTAATGCCCTACTTTTACAAGTGTTGCACAAAACAAGTGAAAATAGCTCACACTCCGGCACATTGTGAGCTTGTAGATTGGCTATTTTCTCTCTATTTTATATTCTTTTAAATGGTAATCAACAGACTGAATGCACACTGCATTGATTGTTCTCTGTTTCCCGCCACAGCCTTCCAGGGATGCACAGCGGCTGATGGCAAGACTGCAGCAGTGGAGGGTTTTCTGCACTACCTGTATGGTGCCATGGTCCGTAATGCCATCTGGCAGTATTCTAGCGAGGACCAGTTGCAAGATGTCCAGATGGCTATCGAACGCACCATTATGAACCACTGGCCTTTTATCCCAACCAGGATGGGGATATTCTCAGAGATCAGTGTCTAGGCCAGCAGTGCCATGCTGATTCAGTCTGTCTCAATTAACAGTGATTCAGTTCCCTCTGCGAAGTTAACCACTTAAACCCTCTAGACTTCTCTACATGGGCCACTTTCTTCAGTCCACACCAACTTTCTTTGCCAAAAATAGCACATATAGGTTCTCAATGTGGGGTGCATCCCCCCATTCCGACACTAACCCTAACCCTAACCTCGCCCACCAGGCTTTCTGAGAGAAAGCCTGGTGTTCGTTCACAACAGGCCGTTTGGTTTCCGCCTAAAGCGCGAAAACCACTAGAAGAAGCTGCGTCGCTTTGATTTGGTTCCCTCCGTTTGTTTCCCCAATCTCTATTAAAATGCTCAAGTAGCCTAGTGTAGTCTTTCCAGTTGCTACAAGTTGGACTAAAAGATGCATATACCAAAAAGAAAATTCAAAAGCAAAACTACTCCGCATCAAGGACTTTATTAGATAGGCCCTAAAAGTATGTCCTTGAGCGCAGGTGAATTATTTTGGGTTAAAACTGTTTCCGGTGGATAGTTCCGGCCAAATTGTAGTCCTTTGAGTACTACAACATGACGTTTTGTGGTTTCCGCTCCAGACCGGTTACAATCCCGAAAAGTGAAGTGATCCCAGTCTACCCTAACCCTAACCTCTATGGAAGTGCTGACACTCCGACAATTAGAAGTCAATGTCGGAATAGCAGCATGTCGGAATGGAGAGCGGACCCCCTCAACGGGTCGCATTGCAGCTTTCTGTGAGCTTGTAGATCTGCAATTTTTTAGCAAATGTTCCCCCCAGAAAGGGGTGTGTTCAAGTGGTTAAATATCAGGAGCTGTGTTCTCTATTTTCACACAATTATCTTCCAATATATCCTTCCAGGCTTTTCCGCGAACATTGTCTCTTGAAAGTCGTGACAGCCAATCACAAAGCTCTTCAGATCCCAGAGGTAACAACTTAATGATCCAAATATGCAAACATGCATTCAATGAACATTTTATAAAACAGGCCATTATGTCTGTAATAGCTGCTCCACAAAGTGGCTTTAGATGTTAATGTTTTTAAATGTTTACAGGTGTAGCTAAAAGAGGCTCCATGCCTTCTGCACAGTCTGAGATTAGGACCATCAATGCCTGCAAGGCCCCAAGAGCCCAGTGTTACTGCACACGTGTTCCACCATCATGAACTTGCTGAGTCTGGTCTAAGATGACTCCGTCCCCGGAGCAGATGACTTTGTAGCCGTACTCGTTCAAGAGGTTGAACCTGACCAATCTCCTGCTTCAGAGGGAGGTATGTATGTACTTTAAAGAAAACCTTAATTTATACTGTTAATGTGTATAGAAACAGCCAAAACAGAAGAAATGCTTGGTCTCCCGTGCTTTCAGAGGATTCCTCCAACATAAGGATGTGTGATATGTAAGGCTAGCCGCAAGCGACTCTTATCCTATATCTCGAATAGACCTATAGAGTTGCAATACCAATGCTTGACAGCCCATATATCCAAACAGAAAAGTAAGATTCTGATTGTATAAAACAACGTTTAACTCACCAACATTGCAGCTATACCGTACATTGAATCCTACAATTTCTGTAATACACACACACACACACACACACACACACACACACACACACACACACACACACACACACACACACACACACACACACACACACACACACACAAACCCATAAATAAAGTTTAATAATGGACTGTCCCTGACCTGACGCTCCCAGGGTGCCCGTTGTTTATTATGGTAAACATTTCATTTCACATCAAACAATTGGACTTCATACTTCATATAGTCACTGTCTGGCCAACACTCTTAACTCCATTTTTGAGGGTTTAGATATTTTTGGGGGATAAATCAGGAATATTGAACACCCTTTACATTTGAGTTTTGGTTAAAATAATATTGAACCAATGGAAAGTAGTAAAAAGTGCTTGAGACAAAACCTCCTAACTCCACACTTTCTGCCAAACCAGCTAACTCCACCCGATTGGTCCTCTCTTTTTTTTTCATAAATATGTGCTATTGAACACCCTTTACGTCTATGTGTTGGTTAAAATAATATTGAACCAATGAAAGGTAGTAAAAATCCCTTTGGTCCACTTGAGCTCATTTTCCCAAAAATGAACATTTTGGAGTTAGGAGGTTTTGGCCCGACAGCAGGTGTGTGTGTGTGTGTGCGTGCGTGTGTGCGTGCGTGCGTGCGTGCGTGCGTGCGTGCGTGCGTGTGTGCGTGTGTGCGTGTGTGTGTGTGTGTGTGCGTGTCGATACATGCTGTGCATTGTACTATTTTCACTACTTCTGACACTCTTAGGGAGGATGTGGCCATGCATGCCATTAATTTAGAGAAAAATATGAAATATGAGATCCAAGGTTTCTGCCCCATGAGCATTTAGATCTACTATTTTCACAATAGAACCTGACTTTAGCAGTTCTCAACACTGTAGAGGAATCTAATACTCAGTCAGCTGTGATACAAGCCCTTAAAGGGGAAGACCACCCATGTTCAATATTGAAATATGTCATTAATATACCTTAGAGGAGTTGTGTGAAAATAGAAAAAAAGTTCCCCCCCCCCCTTCTGTGTTGCCTAGAACTGGAGGATTGATTTTGGGCTTTGTATTGTAAAGTACAATGTGTGATGTCATCAATTGTATTTACAATACAAACCCCCAAATCAATCCTCCAGTTCTAGGCAACACAGAAGGGGGGGAACTTTTTTTCTATTTCCACACAACTCCTCTAAGGTATATTAATGACACAGTTCAATATTGAAAATGGGTGGTCTTCCCCTTTAAATATCCGTAAATACACAGTTACATGGCTATTCTGATCTAATCAAAACCAAACCATTATTGTTTGTGTATATCTTTGTACTAGGGATGGGACGATAAGCAATATTATCGTTTATCGTGATAAAAAACACTCACAATAATCGTATTGTGGAGATTTAATTTATCGTTATATCGTCCTCTGTCATGCACTGGGATCAATTCACCTTTTATTTGCCGAGTTGCATATCCGGTTGGTAAAACGTATTGGTAAAACGTACTTATAATATGTACTTGATACAGTCTTTTTTCACTCTACCATGCCTAGAATTTCGTCGTTTTAGGGGCAAGGCCAATTGGCCTTTGTTGTTGTAAATTTTGGGAGGGCACAAAGGCCAAATGCTAGGGCAGGAAGGCCATCAAATAAAACAAGGTTTAGTCCATTGAAATAAATAATTGAATTTAAGGGTTAGGATGATTTTGAAATGTAGACTATCTGCAGTGAAATCTCAGCCCTGCACAAATCAAACTTACTGCATTGGTCATACTAAATGTATATTAGTCCAGTAGACATGATGGAGAACACATGCTGTGTTGATGGAGAACACATGCTGTGTTTTTAAAGAGGGAGAGTGGTTAGTCATCCAATTGAACTTTATTTTATGGTAGGAAAGTAGGAACGCTGAGAGGGAAGGTGTAGATAGAGCAATTTATAATCCATTTTGAAAAGATGCTTTAAAAGTCAAGTGTATTATCTCACAACCTAATCAGAATGGGGTCGTGTGTATGTATGTCTGTATGTCTGTATGTCCCAATGTCTTGCATCTGCAACTCCACGTTCAGCAGTTGTTCAATTGTCTCAAAAACATAATACAAAAATCAACAACGCATGTTCCTTGCTGACCATCAACTTTTTTTTTTTTTTTTTTTTAACTTCTTTTTTTTTTTTTTTTAATATGAGCGCCCGTTAGGGCGCGATTTCTAGATGTGAGCGGCGGCCGCGAACTTCTAGTTGTTATTATTTCCATGGCCATCTCTGAACCTTTTATTACTTTCTTACCTCAAATTTTTCCAAAGTGATAGCTTTGAACTTTTCAAAGCACTAAAGGCAATTAGAGAAGAATTGTCATATTGACATCATCCACATTATTCATTTGCTTTAAAAATCTGGGTTCTTTATTAGAGTGTTAATGTCAAATGGCATTTGAGAAACACAGCTCTTAAACTATTCAGATTGCCTTGGAAGACAATGTTTTGGTATGGTTCTCTGCAATGGCGTTTCTGGGCGTACTGGCACCAGTGGCCAGTGGTTCTCAAAGTTCAGGGGTCCTTGAGCGGGTATTAAGAGGAGAAAGTGGTACAGTCAGCTGGGGCATTAAGGCCACTGTGGCCTCAGGTCATGCCATTTTTTGAAGGGGCACAAGGCCACACTGAGGGGCAAGGACGGCCATGGCCTTCATGGCCTCCCTGAAATTCCTGCCCTGCACTCTACCATATCTCTTTGCTAATAATCTACAAGCTCACAAGTTGTTAGCTTCGATCTGCTTTTTCTTTTTGGCAAAAATAATGTTCCACCCCAGGATAATGGATGTTGGGGATATTTTGATTGTCACGATAATATCGTAAATCGTGATTTCTTTGGTCACAAATGTTCATATCGTCGCATCTCTACATTGTACCACTTGATATCATTGTCTGTGTACATTGTGGTACCAAGTGATGTTGTAATTGCCTGTGTGTGTATTGTATGTTATGTTGTACCAGGTGAGGTACATGCTGCTGCTCTGGTTCCTACAGGAGGACCAGCAGCTTAGATAGATATCACACAACGTGTGCAAAATACATTGACACAGACACACAGCAACAATATACAGTACAGAAGTACAATACAAAACAATGTATCACTGCTCCTACTGCCTTACCCAGCCTTCCCTGTATCCCTCTCAGCTTCCTGTCTCTCCTACACTGTCAGTTTTCCTAATGTTTGTCTGTCCTACACTAGTGGTTCTCAACCTTTTCAGGCGGTGACCCCCAAAATAATCATATTTTAATTACGAGCACTAAGGAATTACATTTTGTATAACACGGTTATATTGTGAAAACAGAATATCTACATGCTCACAACACCTCATGTTGCGAGGCGTTGTGAGCATGTAGATATTTTCACAATTTCTGTCTAATATTTGACTATTTGTACAATGTTTAATTTGTCATTTTAGATTAAAAAGTCCTTAAATTGTCACTTTAGAAATGTGCTATACACTTAAACCTGATGTTGGTTTGTTTACTGTTGAGTGAGAAAACTAAGTTAATCATCTGGGCACCCCTGAAAATAATTTGGGGATCCCCCTGGGGGTCCCGACCCACAGGTTGAGAACCACGTACACGGTGCTCCCTGACAGCCTTTCAAAATAAAGAAAATGCTTTGACAAAGTATGCAATACCTCTTCCTTAACCCTTAAGTTCTGTTCAGATTCACTACACCTTCGTTCTGTTCGGGTCATTTTGACCCGGGGGATATTTGGTTTAAAAAAAACAACACTAATATAAATTTTAACTTAACAAATCATCATGATACATTGACTTTGACTCAATACCAAACAATTCATATGATATATATGGTAAATGTTTGCATTTCTGCTTTGCTATATCACATTAAACACTGAAAGAGCTAGGCGTTTTTACTGATTTAGCTGAAATTCATGTAAAAAAAATACTTTATTTAATACTGGGCAATATTGCTCATGCTTATAGGAAACAATGAAAATGAGACAATATTTTTATGAACTTTTCTTTTCTTTCTTTTTTCCAACATGCCCATTAATTGAATACTTGTGGTTCAAGAACAGGACATCATTCTCACATAGAGCTGAACACACATGTGAACACACATGAACGTCACATATGAATATAAACTTGAACGTATACACTAGGACAGAGGTTTTCAAACACTTTGGTCTCAGGGCACCCCTGTAAACAACATTTTCATCCACAGCACCCCTGAATTACAGTGTTACTTTGGGAGGAAGGTGGGGTTGGGTTGGGTTGGGGGGTTTGGAGGGGAGGGGGTAAGGGTTAGGTGTGGGGAGGGGGAGGTGTGGGGGAGGGGGGGGGGGGGGGGGAGGGTTCGGAATGGTGCTTCGGAAGGGGGGTGTTAGAAGTTGGGGTGACTGTGTGTCTGTGTTTTGGCATAAAACTGTGTATTTCTGTGCATCTGTGCTTCCGGTTCAAAATGACCCGAACAGCACTAAAGGTTCAAAAAATATGAGGGGGGTGTAGCATGGGTGTAGTGCAAAAATATATTTTTTACATGTTCATCTCAGACAAATCTTTAAGGCCAGTGAGTTTCAGGTGGAACATTTTTAAACTTCTACCTTTTTTTTCCAAATGAAAATGTAAAACGGGTCAAAATGACCCGAACTGCACTTAAGGGTTAATAGCCTATTTTTGTAGCAGTGAGTGACAGTGGAGAGAGACCAGTCTCAGAGATATAACAATGCTGCTATCTGCAGTCCGAAGTGTGCATTACAATCATCTCCAGTAGGCCACTACCATTACCACATTATATGATCACCAAAATAAAAGCCTGGGTTTCCGAGGCTACATTATATGTAATCTATTGTATATTCCATTTTAATATGTTAGCTTAAAATGAAGAGGAATACAATTTTGTACTGTATATCCTTCATCATTCTCAAGTCAGAAATCTGTTTTAAATGCTGTGATAGCCATGTGGGCTCCCAGATATAGAAATGACATTAAATGGGGGTCCGTAGCCTAATGGATGTCAAACTGGGGGTCCTTGAAATTAAAATGGTTCAAAATCACTGCAAGAGCCATACAAAGTTTTGTTTATAGGGGGCTTTGGCAAATCTTTTCAAATGAGGGTACTCTATGGTGACGTTTCTGTTTATTTCCATACCAATACACAGTACAGTACTTAAATCTACTTTGTTACCTTCCCATTGCTGCATGTGACGGACAATATGTGGAATTATGCCCAGGTTACTACAAGGTTCAGGGTCAGTAATTAAAGTACTAAAAGTACTCATTGTGCAGAATGTCCCATTTCACAATGAATAAAATGTATAATAATCTATTGGCATTGTGAGCTTGTAGATCGGCTATTTTCAAATGGATGAAATGTAGTGGTTTGTATGTTTTGTAATAATAATCAATCAACAAATTAACTCGTAACTATAAAGTTGTCAAATAAATGTAATAGAGTAAAAGTAAAAATACCACAGAATTGTACTTAAGTACAGTACTTAAATGTACTTTGTGCACTTGTTTCCAAGACATCACTTATTTATTGGTCGCAGTTTACCATGAGAAATGTCACAGCTTGTCCGTGTCCGTGTAGACGTGTGTATGTACACATTTTTACAGTCTATGGGTTGGTTCCCTTGACACATCACTGTTACATCACAGGTGATATCACAGGTGACATCACATATGTAAAAGCCCATATATGGGTAATTGGGTATTCCCCAGAATCCCTTTTATGCCCATATATGAAGATCCCTGATGTCACTGGCCAGATGGCCAAGACATGGCCCATATGTGTGTGGCTGGTTCAGATAGGGATCTATTGTATGGACATACAATATATTGTATGTTGTGATGTCATGGAACCACTCAAACTGAATCCCCTTTATGCCCATATTTGGAGATCCCTGATGTCATCAATATTAAGCCCATATCTAACAGGACTTCATATGGGAATGCCCATAATGGAGGAAGACAGCCCATATCTGTGCGACTGGTTCAGACAGAGCTCATAATGTACTGTGCATGTTCAAACCATGTACACTTTATTTGATTTCAGACCATTTTCCAAAGCATACCTTTTCATATTTTTGAAAAGAATAGCCAATTTAACATTGAGGTGCTCACCTGAGACCCTCATAAGAGATTTGTGTTTTTATTAGTGTGGTTGCTATAGGCAACCAGACTATTGTTCTTGGTCAGAGAACCTTTATGTCACCTAAAGTAAACCTGTTTTCATTTAACCTTTCTGTAATCCCAAAAGTCCACTGAATTCAATGGACCTTTTCCATCCCTTTTCTGATTGGTAATTATATTGTACATTATATTGACAGGATTGGTCATGCTTCACTTGACATCACAATATCTAATACCAGTAAGACTCCCTAATCGGGAGATAAGCGACCGCCAGGTCGCATGTATACACAAATTGCCCTGTAAGTGGCATTGGTTCAACATCTGCAGGAGCAGTGTCCATTAATGTTGTCTGCAAAAAGCAACCTCACGGTGGCACTAGAAGAGGGGCATGTGAGACACTCACATGCCTTTGCCAGCCAAGGAGTGTGTGTGCAAAGTTTGGCATGGATAGGGGAAACGGTGCCGGAGATAAGAGTAGGGCCAAAGTGTGACGTAATGTGACGGACAGACTGACTGACTGACAGACAGCCAGTGGAGGTTTTCATAGTAACTTGCAACTTGACGGTCGCAATAAATGGTAAGACGGAATTCATTTCCTAGTGGATTCCTCGTGACTCGTGTCAGTGCAACCACACTTGCAATTTCCCAGAATCCCCAAAAATAGCAGCTATACAAGGTGGCATACGTCACGTCACCTCACGTCACGTGCAAACGCTCGCCCACGCGCACACAGACGCACGCACAACGCGGCACCGAGTGCTGCGCTGCAAGCTTGTAGATCTTCTATTTTTCAAAAGTCGTGAAAATGTGTGCAAATCTTTGAATATATGTATTTCTTAAGCGAACATTTGTAACTAAAACTTTGCCTATAGGGGGTCCCTGGAACTAAATATTTTGAGATGGGAAACATTTTAACAACATAGAGGGATTTGAAATATTCAAAGACTTGCACAAATGTTCAGGAGCTTGTCTATCTGCTGTTTGTCAATAGTTAAAGCACAAAATAATGCGTAATCATCGGCTCCCATCGCGGTAAACGGGTTAAACTCCCTCCCGCTATGAAGAACATTCATGGGGGGCCCACAGGGAATCCTTGTACCCAGGGCCCAGAATTTGGTGCGACACCACTGGCCTAATGACCAAAAGCCTAATATCTTTTTTCATTAAACCAAACTTATCTACCTGCCATTCTTCTCCCATCCCATTCCACAAGATGAGTCTCCCTCTCTGATCAAGCCCTGGCCTGGTACCACACACAGACGAAACGGCGAGAATGTGTGCTGACATCAACTGTTGCCTCACAACCGTGAGCATGTCCATATTTGGAATCCAGGTACACAAACAAACACATGATGAATCCCTACACATCATTGTTAGTACAAAAAAAGAAAGAGAGCGATAATATAACATTCATATTGAAAGAAAATATTGTAAAAGTAATTAAATGCTGGCATATTTCTTTAGAAATAGAATAGAGGTTTCATGAGGGAGTTTCAGTAGCTGCAGCTGATACAGTATAGATAAAGTATAGACATCTACCAGAGGGGGTTTCTGTCCCTTCTCCAGTCTGCTGAGCAGAAGAGTCTAAAGCAAACAGTGTGTCGGGTTTTACTATTATTATTTCAAAATAACCTTTTCTCAAACTAAAAAAATTAAAATAAATAAATACAAATTCCATTTCTAACTTAAAAAGTAGTGAACATAGCAGATCTACATATTCACAACGTGTTGCATCACGACACATTGTGACTTGTGAGATCTGCTATTATCACTGTAGTTTGCGTCCAAGGGGAAAAAAAGAAACATGTGCTCCACTCTGCTCATCCCCCTGGTATTCCTGAAGGTGGCAGGAGGAGTTCCCCTCCATCTCTTTCTCTGCCTGTCTGTGTGTGCCAGTGTAGACCTGCGGTCCTTATGTATTACTATGCATGGTACTATGGTCTGCCTATGGCTATGGGAGGGCTGCTACGCAGCGTGTGGCCCTTGTGGAGTACAGGCAAAGGATGAGCCTCTGTGTTGAACACCCACTTATCCAACGGCAACAGGTCGTCGCTGGAGAACAACAGGTACAGATACTTGAGTGTCTCAGCCAGAAAGAAGCTCTGCTGCACGTCGTCGTGTTGCGGATGGGACGAGTAGACGTCTGTTAGCCCGGAGAAACCCCCGCTCACCCTGCAGTACATATCTATAGCCTGCGCAGCCTCCCAGCCCCACTGGCGGTACTTTGGGTCATGGGTTAACCTCCACATGTAGAAGTACGTCTCGATGACCTCTGGACGCAGGACGTAGTCTCGATTCAAACCGCTGGCACCGGGTTGTGTGGCCCATTGGTCAGGAGCGAAGGTCTCTGGACCCAGCTTTAACTCCGTCCTGTCATAGGACTCACGGCAGGTGCGTGCAATCTCGGCTCCCAGCTGGAGGTAGTGTCCTTCCTTGTTATCTGGCGAACCTTTGGCTCCCAAGGCAAACATCCCCCCGGCAAAACAAGCCAGGTGGCCCATTTTCCTCTGCAGGCCACCGTGGATCCACTCCCCGATGAAGGTGAGACCACCAGTGGACCTAAGGACCAGATTACGCTCTATGGCCTCGATGGCGTCGTCGTACATCTTGCGTGCCTCTCCGTCGGTCTTGTCGGACATGAGCCACGACTTCAGCAGGTACTCGTAGAAGCTGTCCCCGAGACCTCCCACTGAGGTTTGGTGTCGTCCCCAATCGCCCGTGTCTGTACTCACAAAGTTTCGATATAGTCCGTTGGGGCGGTCCATGTTGGCAAGCCGGTTACGGATGTGCATTACCTTCTGAAGGTAGACAGGTTTCCCAGTTATGGCGGTGAGATGAACAAACTCAAGGTGGAGAGTCCCGAATTCAGACAGAATACTGCCTTTTGCCCAATTCCAGCCATGACTCTCACCACTATTGAGGTTGACCACGGCACGGGGAATGCCCGTAGGCGTGTCGAAGGCAGGAAGCAACTTATCAGCCAACTGCACCGCCTTCAGTTTGAACATCTCTTGTCCAGTGATGTAGTAGGCAGACAGCAGTCCTCCTATCAAACGGATGTTGGCCTCGAAGAGAGAGACGTCAGCATCCACGTCAAAGTCCAGGTTCTGTTCAATCCACTGCTGTCCATCCTTGAACTCCTCATGAAGGCCCATGATGTAGAGGGTGTCTAAAGAATCCACTATGGTCACACCCAGTGGGGCACCACCAAACAAATAGTCATTATTGCCTCCCTTTGCCACGGGCCTCAGTTCATTATCGCCCCAGGCATACTGTCTGTAGCTGTCCCATGCATGCTTCATCATCTCTTTGATCTTTTCCCGTATGACCGCCGCATTGAGTTTCGGTAGCTCTCTGTCTCTGATCTTGTCCAATTCATCCTTCACCTTTATTTCCGGTGGCCCTCCGTCTCTGACCTTGTCCTGTTTGTCCTTAACATTGTGTTCCAGTTCCCCTCCGTCTCTGACCTTGTCCTGTTTATCCTTCACGTTGTGTTCCAGGGGCTCTTCCTGGTAGGGGTCTGGGATCCCTACCACCTTCTTGGGCCACAATGAGAAGACTGCAAAGCACAGGCTGAAGGCAACGAGGACGAGGACGATTAACCTCATGGAGATCCTCCGCGTGGCCCTCCGATGGAGGAAGGACGAGGCACGTGAAGAAAATGTGGGGTTCCTGCGTTCATAGAGCGGCAGCAGGTAATTCCTCGTCATGGTTTCTCCGTGAAGGTGACATTTGGAAGTTGGGTGCAAACTCAGGAATAAGTACCCAGTCTATCCACGGAGGCATGGCGTACCGTTGTTTACACCTCTCAGCCAATCATATGTGAGGTCGGAATAACCATATATGGCTGTGTCACACGATTGCCTCAAGCTGACTATGTAGTTTAAAGACGCTATTAATGGCTTTTTGAGCTGTGCTAACCTCTCCTACGTCTGGCTTTGTGTGTAGGTCCCTATGTACAGTACATGTGTCTGTATGAGCACAGAACTCCATGTATGGAGATAACTAACGTCACGGACAGAGTGGCCCATACAAGGAGATACATGATACATGTGTGTCATGTTTGCATGTGTCGTGTTTGCATGCGAAGTGAGCACCACTCACTTCGCACAGGTGCGATTTGTTCTCAGTTTTTGCTAAGCTTTCCTCCTAATAGGAGGCTGTATTGTGCCTCAACCATTAACAGTCTCTCTTCCAGGCAAGCATATCTGTATTGCCAAATACAGTCTGCCTCTGAAATTATTTGAGGAGAGAAATAGGCAATGCAATAACATAAACGAGCTTCAGCACTGACCTCTCTCTCTGCCTCAAGCTGCATATCAGCCTCAGTAGTCAACCAGTGAAATTACGGTATTACGATGCCTCTCATAAAGATTGTACTGACAGCTGCAGTAGGCTACACCATTCTCCATTACCCAAAATGGTGTCGCTGATTTTTGGATACAATCTGAAGGAGTAATATACAAAACTGTGTTTTGCACAAATCAGCCTCATGGTGACGCTAGAACCATCTGTCCATGTGTGGGGGCAGAGGTTCTGAATCGTATCCAGGGCGTGCGACCGGGACAAGACCCCTCCGTTACCCCCGGGATTAAACCACCTGTAGGACTATCAATATGGCCCACCCTGACTAACTGGCAAAGGAATTATACTAGCCCTCTTTAGCCACACATCATGTTGTTTTGCACAAAGCTTAACAAAATAACCGAATCAAGAAAATAACAATAAGGACAAAAAACTGCAGGGTCACAGAGCTCCTCCTCAGAATAAATAGAGCCACACTAGAACACTACAGTGTTTCTCAACCACTGTGCCTCGGGACCTTTGGTGTGCCCTTGAGAAGGGTCAAGTGTGCCCCTTGAAACTGCTTGAAAGACAGTATTGTACTTATAATTTTCTGTTTTCTTCTGTTTTCACTACTGTTGTGCGACAGCCTTGTATGATGAAGCAGGGCTTTACTTTGCGAAGAAACGTACACATTTGAAACTTGGAGATAGGTTTCTTCCCGACAGTGACGATATGTACACCCCCGCATTATGTTGGTGTGCCCATGGATTCTTGGGACATGAAAAGTGTGCCCATGCAGAAAAAAGGTTGATAAACACTGCACTAGATCCTTTTAATCAGCCAGCAGCCAGTGGGCGTCACGTAACTAGGGGAAAGCGACTGATCTGGGCAGAGAGGGCAGGAATATCAGGGAGGCCAAGAAGGCCAAGGCCGTCGTTGCCCCCTCAGTTTGGCCTTGTGCCCCTCCAAAAAATGGCATGACCTGAGGCCACAGTGGCCTTAATGCCTCAGCTGACTGTACCACTTTCTCCTCTGTCTTGCCAGCATGTAGACACCAGTGTATCTTTCTTGTCATGTAGAGTCCCCATTTTTAAACCAATCCAGTGATTTTGATTGGTGCAGGGCTGAGCATGGATCAGATTGTAAATACCAATGTATTTATTTCACAGTAGTCTACATATACAAATGTAAATCTTAAATTCAATATATTCTTTCAATGGACCAAAATCGTGTTTTATTTGATGGCCTTCCTGCCCTGGCATTTGGCACAAAGGCCAAATGCCAGGGCACCAAAGGCCAAGTGGCCTTGCCCCTAAAATGATGAAATTCCAGGCCTGGGCAGAGAGTATCTTTCTTGGGTGCTGGGACAATGCTAGGGCTGTCACGATATGACATTTTATATGACGATTAATTGTCACTCAAATAATTGCGATTAACGATTTAATTGTGTTTTTGTCGTTGATAATTACATTTATGTTCGGCTTTAGGCTTTGAAGTTGCACATGGTAGATGATGTTATGACACATAACCTAAATATACAAATAAATTACTGACATATTTGAGAACTTTATACTTAAAAAATAACATTGATAGTGGAAATAGCCGATCTACAAGCTCACTGTGAGCTTGTAGATCTGCTATTTCCAGTATTTCTGAAAATGTTTGTAAATGTATGAACATTTTTCAACATTCACAATTATGACGATTATGACAAAATATTTGCGATTATGTCAAATAATTGCGATTAGACGATCATGTAATAATTGTGACAGCCCTAGACAACGCAGGACGTCTTCCACAGCTGGGGCAGCTGAGCGTCCTAAGTCTTAGGGAGAGTTTGAAGAGGTCCCCGGACGGGACAGCGATAAGTTGCTCCTGGTTGTCTTCCTTCCTGGTGTTGTTATGTGTGAGCCGATCACCTGGTTGGTGGTGAGGAGGAGCAGGGAAGGAGGAGCTGGTGGTTCACCGCTGGTCCCATTGTCGCCTGCCTGGCACAGCAAACCTGGGGCATTTGCTGGTCCCGCTGATTACCAACCCGACCGGCGAGAGGCTGCCCCCAGTCCCGTTGTGGTTCTGCACATCCGCTGCAGGTTGAGCCTCCTCTCCTTAAAACCGATTGAAGAACATGTTAATCTTGTTGTTCCCTTCCCTCATCCATGTCACTGCTTGCTGAGCTATACCCGGTAGACCCCCCCCCCCAACCCTGTGCCCTGAAATTCTGGTATTTTGTTCTCACAGATGCTGTTGGATATTTGATATTGCAAGGTGAATTGAAGCATGCCTCATGATCCCACAGCACTCATCAGTGAGTAGATTTGTAGCATTAATATTGAAATGAACAAACAAAACTAAAGCCTACGGTCCATGTTTCACATGGCAAGCAACTAGTAATTCATTTTCAATGAGGGGTATAGAGCATCGCAGTTGAAGCCCCACCCCGTCCTCACTCTGGTGTCGGAAGCGTTTTCCGCATTCATTTCTTCCATAGACATTTCATAAAGTATTTATTTAAACGTTTTTAAGCCTTGGACAAAGCCACCTCGGCTGGAGAGGGATCGTGTCAATATTCACATTTTTTTGAATGCAAAGATTAATTAGAAAGCTGAAAAAAAGGGCAGGGTACAAGACTGTGTACATCATTATTTTTAAAATTGCGGAAACTACACTCCCAGAATGCATAGCGAATGTTGTTGTTGTTTCCTGAAATAAAGCCCTTAAATCACGCTCAGTTTAGTCATCCAGGCCAGCATACGGCCTGAAATGTAATGATTGTCATCTCTGTGGACGCTCTTATCGTCATCCTTAACATAGTGGATCATATTTGTAAAAGAAAGACGATCGCTCACGTTGTTCTGCTGACGTGCAATAATCCGCCGGGAAGACAGGGGGCAGTAGCTACTTCCGCGGTAACCACAAGATACATGAAAGAAGAAGAAGCTAGACCAATCACAGACGTCGTTTTTACGTTTAGCAGTATGGGAAATGCAGTTCTTCTCCGTGCGATCTTGATTAAAACGTGTTTTTACTAAAACTAGAGTGATTGCATACATACTCGGGGGTTCTACAGGAGCATATAGAACCATTTTACAACCACCAGCCTAGTGGTAAGTGTACATTGAATTGCTACGACTTTGTGGCTGATAATGAAAAACGCTATGGTGAAAATGAATGGGTTGTTTACTTCCGACACCGCACTGCGATGCTCTATAAGTGTTTATAGGTAGGTGGGGAGGGGAGCGCAGTCATTCTTACAGGCATAGCGATTATCGGTGTGACCCCGTAAAATCGTCGAGTTGGTCTCACAGAGGTGCTTGCTTGCGTCAATACTTGATTATTGAATGTTGCGGGTGGGGAAGATTTAGCAGTTCAATGTTTATAAAACATATTAATTTACAAAAAGTACAAAAATACATTAAAATAGCCAATCTAGGTCACAATAACAAAAAATAGCAGATCTACAACCTACAATGTATCGTGATGTGAACCATTATGAGCCTGTAGATCTGCAATCTTTTGTTATTTGTTGGTGGGAGAAAAAAAACACTTTCTTATAGATTTGTTTCCATTAAAAGAATATATATTTCAAACATTTATTAGAATCTTTTGAATTATTACTATTATTCAGGGTTCCTGACATAAGCAATATAAGCTGTCGCTTAGGGCCACAACCAATAAGGGGGCCACACCACAGGGAGAAGATGGGGCCATGTCCCTGCTGCTATCAGACAGACAAGCATTACTTCCTCTATTCACCTGTGCTCAGACACTTTGTTTTTGTTCTGGAGTTTCTTTTTTTTTTTTTTATATGGAGAGGGGAGAAGGGAACAGCCCATGCCATAATGATGACATCGTAGCGTGATACACACGTAACAATGTGTTCTTATCAACTCACCAAGCTGTCATCATATTCAGAAGATCACAATATGTATCCTTGATTTGATTTCATTAGACGTCATACAGGAAAAAACAAGTTACATCATGTTCATCTGAGAAGCGTACAAACACAAGAAAGTCTTGCGACATATTTTCATTGTGGTCCCTGAAATATTTATTCTTGTTTGTTTTTTTCTCCCACTGCTTGTTGGTGCTTTCATTAAAAGTACAGCTGAAGTTTTTACTAGTCGCTGCTCGTTTATACGTCTAATTTAAAATGTACGAAGGTCTGTGCGTTAAACAACTTTGACACTTGAAGAAAACTCAAGGAAGGAAGGTCCTGTTCGTTCAAAACAAAGCACTCTGTAGTTGATACTGATAGAATCTCAAATGAGATTTGCCAGATTTCAAATAGTTTGCATCACTGGGTGGGAATAAGAAGAAGTAGAATGGATGAGATGTTTGACCTTTTCAGTCATAATACAAATCAGCAGCAGCAGCGTTATACGCCACTGCTTTGGCCCCGCTTAGCCGAGCTCGGACCTACTCTAGAGTGGATACTTTATAGTACCACGTGTTGTACCACTTTTACGCACCACTCTACCCAGTTCCTTGTAGTGGAAAACCTGGCACAAGTGTGTGGGTCGGGTCGGGTGGGGTGGTGCCATGCCAATGGAAAGGCGCCTTTAGAAATAACCAGACTCTCCTGTGAGCCAGTCTGCCAGACACCACTGGGGGCCGACCCTCATCACTACCTATGTCTGCCCACGGGCACTTTCGGCCTTATGCATAGCCATGCACCATATGGGAGTTCCTTGAACCACCATCACTGGCAACCAACTTGCATGTGCCTTAAGGCTGCCAAATTAATATTCTAATTTCGAATATTCGTCGAATATGGAACAAATATGTAAATTCGAATATGAAAATTAATATTCGAATTATTATTATTTATTTATTTTCCGATTTTTTTTTTTTATTATTTTTTTTTTTTTGAGGTGGGCTAGTGAAAGTTTCGGGAATGGTGAGTGGGATATGAAATGTAAGCTTACCATAATCACAGTAATCCTTAATTTTCAATCATATTCAAGGCCAATTAAGGACTTTTGGAGAGAAATGAGACAGACTCCAGTCACTTTCAGAGCACTGCAGAGGGAAGGTGTGTGTGTGTCCAGCTCAGCTGATGCCATTTAGTAGTTGATGGCCACTTAATGCATCAAAGGAAGGCAATTATGTGCACTGTAAATTGGCTGCTGTTTTCAAGCAGACTGGTTGGTTCTTAACTTTTGTTTAAACTTTAACAAGTGCATTTTCTCCTTGTGTGACTCAACACAGGATTTAAGAAACCCAGGGCTAATATTACTATTGTCCCTGTAAAACATTTTTTTAATACAAAAATATTAATATTAATATTCGAATATATTTGATATTCGGGCCAATTTCTAAGACCAATATTCAAATTTCATTTCTGAGGAATATTGGCAGCCCTAATGTGCCTGCATGCCCCCTATTACCTCCAAACCCACCGTACAGCACCTAAAATAATCTTGCATAGGGCCACCTGAGTCCTAGAACCGGCACTGCTATTATTATTGGAAAACCCTTCGAAACCGGTCCACAACCCAAAAATGGGTCCCGAACCATTGATTGTGAACAGCTACAGCTACTAAACAGCTACAGCTACTAAAATGAACTTTGACGAGTCAGGGGGGCCCACTACGCCACAGAGTGAGCCCCCTGTGACATGCATGGTGATTGCATCTCTTAATCTACAATGACATTCACGCTGGTGATGAACGCCTGACAGCCTTTCTATCTCTGATTGGATTCATACATCTTTATGTTATCTTTATTGGGCTGGCATTTCATCTGCCTCTATAATATCCCTACAGAACCCGTATTTTAATGCGTCATCATCAACTTGGTTTTATGTCTACAGTATGTGTGGTGTTCTGTCAACGCAGGAGCTGAAATTAAAAGGTAGTGTAAGTAGGGCTGTCACAATTATTACATAATCGTCTAATCGCGATTATTTGACATAATCGCGATTATTTTTCATAATCGTCATAATCGTTTCCATGTTGAAAAATGTTCATATATATTTTTTTAAAGTAAAAAATAGTGGAAATAGCAGAACTACAAGCTCACAACGCGTCGCGATGCGACGCGTTGTGAGCTTGTAGATCGGCTATTTCCACTATCAATGTTCTTTTTTAAGTATAAAGTTGTCAAATATGTCAGTAATTTCTTTGTATATTTAGGTTATGTGTCATATCTGCCATGTGCAACTTCAAAGCCTACAAGCCAAACAGAAATGTAATTGTCAACGACAAAAACACAATTAAATCGTCAATCGCCAATTATTTGAGTGACAATTAATCGTCATGTAAAATGTCATATCGTGACAGCCCTAATTGTAAGTGATATCTCTTAGTCGTTGGTTAAAACAAAAAGAAAAGATTTCTTTGTGAAAAGATTTGAGTTCTATTAGTCTCGCGTGGCCAGACTGTTGACTCTGCGATTTGCAAATACTCCCGTCATACAGTCTGGGAGGGGAGGCTCTCTCCATTCCGACATGTCGCCACTCCTACAGTGACTTCTTATTGTCGGAGTGGCGACACCTCCACAGAGGTTATGGTTAGGGTTAGGGTAAGAGGTTAGTTCTGTCGGAAAGGAGACATGTCGGAATGGAGAGATGCACCCGTCTGGGAGACGGAAATTCTTATGATGAGTACGCGGTTAAAGCGGAAGTGAAGCCTCCTCCTCACTTCCGTTTCGTTTTTAACATCGCGCACATTACCCTAATATAAATAAAAGTCATCTAAGCATATTTAGCTTGCTGATTATCAGAAATGACATTTTAAAATATGTTTTCATGAACGGAAATGCCAGCTTGCATTACTCGCCGTTCAGGAGCTGCAGTTCCAGACTCTATATAGCATTCAGAGATTGTGGAATAGTTGTCTGGCTACGCGAGACTAGAGTTCTATAGGCTATTCTGATAGTAGTAATCGCTGTCATACAGTTTTCATTCAGTGGTCTACCTGTCTCTCCAGCTCTTCAATACACAGAAAACTAGCCCTTACCCGTTCAAAGATATGAGCTCCGAAATGATGTGCAGTGTGTGGGTTATGGGATGTGCACTGTCAGTGCACACAGTATATGAGGGATGGAAAGTAACTTTAACTGGTGCTTGCATGATAATATGTAGGAGCATCAATGTAAGAAATACCTGTTTTGTTTAATGGCTACAGAGATACTGTGTACCGATCTGCATGATTTTTGGACAACATCTGTAAAAGGGCCAGACGATTTGTGAAAGTGACAAACGGGCTTCACAGTTATGTCAGGTGTGGTCATATGCTAATGGTGATGCGATTTCAGATCAATTGCTCCAGCCACTGAGGAGAAACGCTGTGGCAGACAGACAGACAGACAGACAGACAGACAGACAGACACTCAGAAAATTATGTTTGATACATTTTCAGGTGGGTCACCAATTTCATCCAATCGGGACAAAGTACCCATTTACTGTATCACCCTCGAATGGATAGTGTTCCAATTGTACAGAATGAGAAAGAGATCCACCACACTATAGAACTTGGAGAAATCTTTGATCACAAAATGAAGTTTCGGACCACAGACCTTTATAAAGAAAAACACGTGTTTGTCCTGAAGAAGGTTTGTAATTAAAAACGTTTATATGTTAGAGTGCCGGATCTTTCTCATTGGCTGCGTTTACATGCACAACATTTATTCATTCAGAATGAACTCATTATGGAACCTGAAGAAAAGTCTATTCTGATTCAAACGGTATACAGTATACCACCCATCCAGACCAGAATGAAAATTCATTCGGAATGGATATTCTATTCCATTCTGAGGTGTTTACATGAGCATTTGCATTCTGAATGAGCAGTCATTCTGAATACAAGTGGAATATGTATGCCCATGTAAACGCAGCCCTACTGTAACTTTATGCACCTGTCACCAACCTTGTAGCTGTACATCAGCCTTTTTCTGTAGTGTTCCAATTACAATTTTGTCAATTTTGGAGACTGAACAAACACTCTACAGTATATTACTATCAGAATTACATTTAACACTTCAATGAAAATTCCTTAAAGCTATACTGTGTAAGTTGCTCAACTAGTGGTCAGTAGCGGTATTGCTTTTTTCGTCCGTTTTTCGGCCGGAGTCGTCGCGGACCACCGCCGCGGACCACCGGAGCGGCGCCGCAAACCACCGCGACCGATAGTAATCCGTGGAGGGGTAGAACGCATGGTAGAACGTAATTTTCTGGCCAGGATTTGTGGATTAAGAGGTTAAAATCCTTCACCATGGTAAACACTGTAGCCAAGCGGAGGCGCTTCCTGGAGACCAGAGCAGATAAGCTGTGATTGGCCGGTAGTATACCATGTGTGCATGATCGGCGATGTGATTGGGCAACGTATACACAACGTATACAGATGATGCAGATTACGTCATTTTGGCGCGAAATCCCGCCCCTGTCACTGCTAAGAAGAAAACATATAAAGAGAAGGCTTCAGAAGCTGAAAATAACGGAGTGGGTGTTCTAAAACTTTAGCGATTTAACAGTTAGGACAATTTTAAGATTTGTTTTATAAAAAAAGTTACATGGTACAACTTTAATACAGCAGTAACATGTGATTATACGAGTAACTTTAGGCTATAAGCTCGCGCCACCAGACATTCAACCAGGGGCCCAGTTGTCCGGATTTAACATGAAACAAACCCGGAACTAAATGTTCCTATGATTGGACGCTAGTCGTGCTGTTCTGTTGCCAAAAGCAATATGTTCTCCATAGGACTCATTTTCACCATTTTCCATTTTGATGTTAAAGCAGGGTGTGATTTAGGAGCGTGGCTATCTTGCGATCATGATTCTGTTCCAAAGCTTCTTCTTGGTGTGCTTTATTTTCGGAAAGCTCAAGACATTCTCCAAAGTATCCCTGCGTTTGCTCGTGACCGTTGGCAGCCAATAGCATTCATTCCCTGGGCACCATTAATACAATGATGGCAACACCCATACGAGGGCAAAAAAAGCCTCATTTTCACTCTGATAGAAACCAATGGGTCATGTGACGGTTCCCACCGTCCATATTTTTTACGGTCCATGCTTTCAACCTGGGAGGAAAGTTTTCTTTTTTTAAAGATTTGTTTTTGGGCTTTTATGGGGGGGAGGGGGGCATAGTGAGCTTGTAGATCTTATCTTCTTTGTCTTTCTTTCTAATACAGATTTGCCCACAATAGGGATGCCAGGGTTGATATTATGAAACATAAATCCACAAAGGAAATGTAGTTAAGTCAGTCTGTCCAGAAGCAGGGAGAAAGCATATCTACAGTATATTTATTTATTGGAGAGTCCCTCCCAGCCTGGTTGTGGCCCGTCCCTGAACTTCCCTCTCTATAGGGGGATGGACTGCTCAGACCTTTGTACTTTAAATGGAGCTCTAGCAGAAGCACAATGTAGGCCAATTTACTGACCCCTTGTTCTGTAGCCACAAAGAGCCTCGTGTAAGAAGCTCTTACAGGCAACACACTGATCGTGGCTTATGAAAACTTCTTTGACTGTGCCCCACTTTGACTAACCTCATCATGCCAAGGTGATGTCTTCGCTCCTCACGGCCAAATTACACATACGATACTATACCCAGTCGAACAACATGAGAGAGAGCTGCTATTAGGTGAGCAATTCCCCTGCGCAGAGCTCTTTGGTTGTTAGTTTAGCCGACCACGTGTGCCATTTTTGTTTTAAGGTAATCATGTAATTTGAAGTGTGCGCATGTGAACGTGTGCGCAAGCAGTTTGAACGGTTTACACGTGCCTTCCCTTCTTCCAAACTGTGTGGACCCCGTAGAGCGTCATGCTATGAGTTGTGAGGGGATACCATCATGTCCACGTGATTCAAACTGTGAAGAAAATGAAATCCAACTTGAGTCATTATAGTAGATACAGGGAATGGAGATACATAAAGAATTATACATGTCGTTGTCGGGTGAAAACCTTGTATGTCCAAAACCGTTCGTTTTGCATTTATCATTTTAAAAATGATTTAAACTAGTGAAAACAGACGATCTACAAGCACACAACGCCTCGCACTGCGAGGCGTTGTGTGCTTGTAAATCTGCTGTTTTCACTACTTTTGTGCAACGGCCTTGTATGATGAAGCAGGGTTTTACTTTGCGAAAGAACGTACACATTTGGAAACTTGGAGATACAAGGTTTCCACCCGACACTGACGATATATTAAACAAATAATAATAACTAGAACTGACGTTGCCAGAAACACTGCTCCCTGATTGGGCTACAGGCTTAAACACAGGCAGACACAGACATACAAACGCAGCCGAGCGCAGAACTTGCACACTCTCCTGGCGCAAGTAATAACATCTCAGAAATGGGTTACAAAATGAATGCTGACTCCAGGAGGTAGAAACGATGATAATAACCAATTAGAATCAGATCTGAAATAGAGTAACTGCTGGAATATTCAAGTAATTAGTGGTGGTGCCCATGGCCTTAGTTGGTGATTAGAGAAAATGTTGGTTGATTCAATTATTTTCTCTTCCACAGTGGAAAGGGGATGACTCCCAATAGTTTTTTTTTTTTACTTTATTTTCATAATACATTTTACATTTGAGAACCTCAAAAACAATTTGGCCATGTTAGCCACTTGCTTCATAACCTGTAGCAAGCTTTCTCCTCAAAGTACCGAGCATGCTTTGTTTTCTCAACACTGAACTGTCTATAATATTAGTTGCCTTGACTGGATTCCTTGTTTTCAGTAGGCGATTAAGGCTTGTGAATGGCCCATGACATTATAGTCATGTAATATATTGGTGAATATTACCAAATTACACCATAATTCGAGGTATATGATTCCAAGCGCCTGACGCATATGGAGCCACACAAGCAGCATGCCAACAATTGAGATTCAAATCAGATTATGTAGTGGAAATAATTGTATTGTGATTTTCTCAATATTCGACTGTGGGTGAGTGACTTCTTAACCTATAATACCACCTAATTACACCTTGTTTTATGTAACATGAGTCCTAGCCCATGGATCCTATGTTACATGACCCTGATGGAATAATCTCTATCAGATAACAAAGCAGAAAAGGGAGCATTCTATTAGAATTTAGAAAGATATGCTTTTCTCGCATTACGAGACCTCATTAGTCAAATTACTCTCATCACCGCGTGAATCATACTGGGGCTTTTTCCATTGCATTCGCTGGATGCAGGAAGGAAGGAAGGTGGGTCCTTTTTTGCAGATATTTAGCCGGATGTGTGTGGGCTACAAATCGTTGTTTTCTGTGGTGACTCCACCGCTTTGGGAATACAATAATGCCAGAGATTTGTTATAATGTAGTGCAGGGGTCTTCAACAGGGGGTCCGAGACCCCAAGAGGGTCCTTAGAGTTACTATAGGGGGGGGGGGGGAAGGTGAAGTTAACAAAATATCGACGATTTAAGTGGTTAAAGGTCTGAAAATACAATTTAACATGAACCCAAAATACACTGATGATTGTGCTGTAAAATGATTAAACTATACTGCTGAAAGAAATGAAGGGAACAAATGTTCTGTTAATTTATTTGAATTTATTTGAGTATAATATACTGTAGTACTGCTCAAAGAATTAAGGGAACATTTGTTCCCTTCATTTCTTTGAAAAGTATATGGAATCTATGAAAAGGTGGGGGTCCCTGCTTCATTTCTCTCTCAACTAAGGGGTCCTTGGCCTGAAATGTTGAAGACTCATGTAGTGTAAAAACGAATTAGTGTCCACAACCATTTTAAGATGACAGTTGGTACCGGACCATGGTCCAAATAGACAAAAATAACAAATGGAGCAACATCCCGGATTTTGGATTTCAATATTTTGTAACTTTGTTGGGTACAATGAACGTCTTCTTGGGCTTTTGTGTGTGTACAACAGACCGTTTTGTAAGTTGTTCGATTCAATATTGACATAAAACCTTATGCAATATTCATTTGATCAGACACAAACCCCCTGCTACAGTATATAATGATGATTCAACTTCAAAATCCATGTTAGACTCATTGAAAACACACAACCCTCACTCTGGTGGCTGATATTGCCAGTCTAATGAATGCGGATACCTGAATTGTTTTTATTATTCATACTGTAGTATTTCATTGTCTCCACCAGCCGAAGGCTGAGGGAGAGTATGTTTTCCCCTCCGTCCGTCCGTCCGTGCGTCCGTGCGTGCGTCCGTGCGTCCTCGCAGTTTGTGAACAGCTAATCTCAGTCACCGTTGGCCCGATCGCTGCCAAACTGAGCACACACACTCCCTGGATGCCAATCTAGAACCTCTGCCCCACATTTTTCAAATCAGCCTCATGGTGGCGCTATAACAGGCCGATTTGTGTGGCCTGGTTGTTACCAGCTAATCTCCGGCGCCGTTGGCCCGATCGCTGCCAAACTGACCACACACACTCCCTGGATGCTAATTCAGAACCTCTGCCCCACATTTTTTAAATCAGCCTCATGGTGGCGCTATAACAGGCCGATTTGTGTGGCCTGGTGGAGACCTGTGCTCGGAAGAGCACTGCTTCTAGTTATGTTCATATTTTCTGTGATGTCATGTTACATCAAGGAGATCTGTAAGTCCATGCATGAAATCCATGAAGTCCATGCATGAAGTATTTTAAAGTGCCATTCATTGATCGTAGGGCAATGAATGGAGTCACAGAAAAAAGGATGACTAATATACAGCACTGGGCAGTGTGGGCACCCCGAGCGCACTGGCCAATACAAACTAATACGTGAGTCCGCCTCCGTTAGCCATGTTGGACATTTTCGAACGCACCTTTTTTTAAATTAAAGATTTGTTTTTGGGCTTTCATGCCTTTATTGGATAGGACAGTAGACTGACAGGAAATGGTTGGAGAGATGGGGAGTGACATGCGGCAAAGGTCGTCCGGATCGGGAATCGAACCGGCGACACCACCACCAGGCATCCATGCTTTTGTGGCAATGCCTAAGTGGTATGCGCCTGGACCAGTAGGTCAGCGGGCGTCCCTCGAACTCACCTTTTTAACTAGAAAAAAAGTCTCTTCATACCTGATTTGCTCAGTTACTTTCTGATGGTCGGTTTTGATGCACAGATACTTCAAGCTCTCATTTACTGTGAGTTTATGAAATGAGAAACATTTATGTGCATTCTGTTGTGCTGTTGACTCGAAGATTGCAGTGACTAAAGTGACAAAAAAAAAGACTTATTGTAAACAGAAAGGTGAGTGTGGGAGGATGAGAATTAGACGGGAAGAGAAAAAATTTAATGGGGCGAGAGAGACACAAGACAGAACGAGGGAGAGATTAGGGTTTATGACAACTGGCTGGAGTTTCCATGTATTATTATTACACTCCGCTCGCTATTACCCACGGTGCTGCCATTTGAAGCCAGGTCAGGATGAAACCAAAACAACAGAAATTGCGAGGCACGATATTTGAGTGATTCATTCATAGATTCTCTTCTTTTAAGAACTGTTTCTATGGCATGGTTCTGCAAGAGGCTAGCCATCTATTGGAGAGTGTGTGTGTGTGTGTGTGTGTGTGTGTGTGTGTGTGTGTGTGTGTGTGTGTGTGTGCGTGTGCGCGCGTGTGTGTGTGTGTGTGTGTGCAGGGGTGTCACAAGGGGGGGGGGGCCCTAGTAACTTTAACTATTGAAAAATTGCAGATATACAAGTTTGTAGATCTGCTATTTTTGAAAAGTCATGAAAATGTTTGAATATATGTATTTTTTAAGCGAACATTTGTAACTCAAATTTAGCTTCTGGGGGGTCCCTGGAACGAAATATTTTGAGATGGGGGTCCGTGGCCAAATACATATCATCTTGGGGGTCCTTGACATGAAAAAGTTTGAGCACCACTGACATGGAAACATAGGTTTCTTGCACACATTTTCACGATTTAAAAAAATAGCAGATCTACAAGTTCGCAGCGCGGCACTCGGTGCCGCGCTGTGAGCTTGTATATCTGCTATTTTTTCAATAGTTAACATTCATGGGGGGCCCGGAGTGAATTCTTGTACCCAGGGCCCAGAATTTGGTGTGACGCCCCTGTGTGTGTGTGTGTATAGTGCAGCAATAAGGACACAATGCCCAGCTATACTTCTCACCACCCAGATGTTGTGGGAGGTCTCGAAATAGAGGTTTGACTCACTGCCAGTGCCAATGGAGAATTTCTACATGCAATGATGAAGACCATAAGTCAAGTAACACAGGCGACAGCAGAACATTAGTAGACCTACTGACTGTATGTCTCAACAGGGCTTATTGGAAGTATAAGTCTTTGAGCGTGTGCCAAGGGGCCGACAATGTCTAACGAGTATCAACCCAATCCAATGCTATGATGCAAATTTGTCACTTGTTATTCTGCATACCAAAGCTCAATGGCTGCTTACAATCTCATCAACCCAATAGCCCCTGTAAATCCTTTCCTCCAGCTTCTGTGTGCGTCATCGCACATTCTAATTCTGCTCATTTCAAGCAATAGTAACACATCTGGGAGAGGATAGCTTATTTATTCTTCAATGATGTTTTTATTTAAAGGGAGCGTGACACCGGCCGAAATTTAACATTATGATACAGTAAGTCACGTGGTGTTTCTTCAAACGGTCTGAAAAGGAGGCGGGCCGTATCAGTTAGTAGTGAATGTATACTTCGTCCGTTGTGCGGTGCCTCGCAATGTATACTTCGTCCGTCCTGCCGTGCCGCGCACAACGTGATGTTGTTAGCGTGTAGCAGCGCCGCACCGCACCGCAAGGCTATTTTGGAGACACACACAGGCTACACACACAGAGTGTATGAGCCACGGACCTCAGTCCTCCGAGACAGCAGGACATATGTCTGCTAAAAGGGCTCAAAGCTGCCGAGGAGAAAGGAGATCGCTGGACGCTCGTTCTCCATCTTTCCCAGTGGGATCCATAATCACGCGTCCCGGCCAGGTCCTCCAGTCAGGTTTAGCGGAAGACACAGCAGGGTATGGCCGACAAAACCGTCCCTTAGACGGGGAGAAGCGTGTTGACCCTCGTAACGAATCTATGACACCTTTTTTTGAAGAAGACATGTACTTTTTTACCATTTTATAGCGAATGGTGTATAATTTTTACCCCTAGAACTGATAGTTTTAAAGTTGGTTTAGAAAGTCGGAAACACGCCTCGGACAGCTTTTTTTGGGGCAGTTTCAAAAGATAATGATATGGTTACTCGACTCCGCGAGTCTCCGCCCCTCCCCCCATATTAGCCCAATCAAATTAATGTATTGCCGTTACTGTACAGAAAGTACTACTTTCAGTACAGTAACTACAATAAATTAATTTGATTGGGTAATTTAACATGGGGGTACATGACATCATTAAAAAAATTGGCTAATTTGATAGCCATAATTAGCTGTTTTGGCCGTGTCACGCCCACTTTAAGCAAACTAGGACGATTACGGAGTCAGTCTCTTTTTGTTTCCTTAGGTTTTAAAACATACGCATGCATGCACAAATGCATGCACATAGGCCTAGTGTCCTAATTACCTCTGAATATTTGTTAATATGGTAACTGTTCCCATCATAATGTGGCGTTTTAATAATGCAGTGGTGTAGATTTACACCCAAGGGTAAATTAATGTGACTGTTTTATCAAAAGTTGATTACACTCTTCATATAGAATTACAGTATATGGCTTGTGCAAGTCTGAGGTTGTTTTGGAGCTTTTCTTTTGTATTTGAGATTGAGACACACTGTGTTAAAAACATAATGCAATCAAGTCAGTTAAATGGACATCATTTGAATTATGTGATTTTGAGAGCAAGGACTCTGAAAGACCTACAGTACATGTGCATTCATTTTGAGCAACTCGGGACTGAAAATAAGGACATTTTTCAAAATACTGGGTTGTCATTTAACTTGACCTTTTATTCAATGCAGCCTTTCATTTCAGTTTTCCACACATTTTGCAAAGCATTGATGGACATTAGCAATCTGTTTTGATCTCTTTATATTCTTACTTTTTGATCATCTTAAATGGAACATTTGTACTACCATTGCTATGTAATATTACAAACGCATAATCCTTTTTTTTTTGTTATAACTTAATATAACATAATATGCTGACCGTATATTTCCTCTTGTGGACTATGACAACAAAATATTCTAAGTGTTGGGTCTGAGAGGCAAAATCTCATCAAATGGTGGTCTGTGGCTAAAATGACAAATGTAGAATAAATAATGGACCTTATTGTGAAAAAGGTTGAAAACCACTATTCTAAAGGCGTGTGCATTAATGTGAAAAAGGTTGAAAACCACTATTCTAAAGGCGTGTGCGTATAGTGTAGCGATAAAGACACAATGCCCAGCTATACTTCTGACCACCCAGATGTTGTGGGTGGTCTGGAAATAGAGGTTTGACTCACTCGGGTTTGCCAGTGCCAATGGAGAATTTCTACACGCAATGATGAAGCCATAAGTCAAGTAACATAGGCGACAAGCAGAACATTAGTAGACCTACTGACTGTATGTCTCAACAGGGTTTATTGGAAGTATAAGTCTTTTTCACTCTTAATGTGAAAAAGGTTGAAAACCACTATTCTAAAGGCTCATTCATACGCCAGTGAAGGTGAAGTGCGTTTCACCGCAGTGTCGTTTTCTAAAGTCTCATTTCACCCTCACTTCACACTAGTATGACTTTAGAAAACGACACGGCGGTGAAACGCTCTTCACCTTCACTGGAGTATGACTGAGCCTTATAAGAGTTGCGGTGGTTGCTATAACATAAAATGAAAGAAATTATGACCTCAGGGTCATAACGCCTCCCCCCTTAAAAGATCAAACATTATCCCCTACAACAGTGTTTCTCAACCTTTTTTCTGCATGGGCACACTTTTCATGTCCCAAGAATCCATGGGCACGCCAACATAATACGGAGGTGTAAATATCGTCACTGTCGCGAAGAAACCTTGTATCTCCAAGTTTCAAATGTGTACGTTTCTTCGCAAAGTAAAGCCCTGCTTCATCATACAAGGCCGTCGCACAAAAGTAGTGGAAACAGCACACAACGCGAGGCGTTGTGTGCTTATAGATCGGCTGTTTTCAGTAGTTTAAATCATTTTCAAGCAGTTTCAAGGGGCACACTTGAGTCGACCCTTCTCAGGGGCACACCAAAGGTCCCCGGGCACAGTGGTTGAGAAACACTGTGCTACAAAACTAATGTTTGATTCCACATATCACTGAAACAAAGTTAAAGTACAACATACATCTGTTCATTAGCTCCTTCCTCCCATCTCCCCACCAAAAGATATCTCTCCTAACGGCCCCGCTGAGACCTCTTCCCTCATCTCCACTGAGACACCTTTCCTCCTAATGTCTATAAGACCTCACTCAGCGAACGCCCTGACTCCTCACTCGAATAGCTGAAATACATGCGTAGAAATCACATTCACAGAGTATTCAAGAAAATAATAATAAAACAGAGTCACATAATCTTTTATTATCTATGAACTGTTGAATGGTACACGCCAGTAATACCACACTTAACGATGTAGATAGGGCACTTAAAAAAATACTGTATTTCTTCAGTAAAATCATGGCTATTGGCCGATAAAACAGCATAGAAATGTTTTGTAGACATTTTAAAGACTAACTCCTAGGAGTTGCATACCTTACTCTTTATGGTGACTTAGTCACTTTTACTAATCTTCTCTGAGAG
This sequence comes from Nannobrachium achirus, assembly GCF_963921795.1. NCBI lineage: Eukaryota > Metazoa > Chordata > Actinopteri > Myctophiformes > Myctophidae > Nannobrachium > Nannobrachium achirus. The sequence goes on along the minus strand of NC_137810.1, from coordinate 63,012,820 downwards.
AAATGGTCACTTAATCACTTAATGTTCACGAAAAACTACAAATATTCTGAAACTACAGATCAAAAACCAAACATTACGTAACTTCACCATCTCCACATTTGTCTAGGTTGACAGTCTCAAAAGACATAACAGTAGTCCTAATATTTAAGAATGTTCATTTGTTTGCTCACAATTAAGCTCTTATTATGGAGATGCTGGGCGTTTGTGTGATCTGTCATTACTGCAGAGCAATACCTGAGTGGCAAACCAGCTCTCAAGCTGTCACTCCAAAGTGCAAGGCATCCCATCTTTCTCCCCATTCTTCAGCTCAATTTCTCTGTACCTGACGGTCAACAAACACCCCTTGGTGAATTGAGAGAATGTTCTGGGAGTGCAAATACCAGGCACTATAAGCAGGGCAGGCGATGTGCTCCACCTCAGCCTTTTGCTCCCTCCTCGATTATGAGGCATACAAAACCCTCTCCCCCAGCTTCTTTATGAGCACGCTCAACTTTACCTTTATTCAATGCCAGCTGCATATTAAAGTTCCAAATCAAAACATTGTTTAACTACAAAAAACAAATGTCAACCAGAAAATATTAAAGATAATATTAAAGTTTTGCCAGAACCGCCAAGCTGTCACATACTGTATAGGCAAGTATACAGTAACATATGGGCAAGTATACAGTAACATATGGGCAAGTAAATACAGTATAGTCACATGTGGGTAAGAATATGGTAAATGGTGCATTTATATAGCGCCTTTAGCCAAGGAGCTTTACAATGATTATGCATTCACCGATGGTGGAAGAAACCAAGCAAGGCACCAAACTGCTCATCGGGAGCAATTAGGTGTTCAGCGTCTCGATACTAACTATAGGGGAGCCCAGTATCGAACTGAGAACCTTCCGGTTCCCAAGCCACTGCTGCCCCTATATAGTCACAATGGGCAAGTATATAGTCCCATATGGAAAGTATACAGTCACATATATGGGCAAGGATATAGTCAACATGGGCAAGTATATAGTCACATATGGACTCTCCAAAACAACACAAAATAAACACAAGTGATTATAAATAACAATAACTTTTTTTTCGTCTATGCCCAAAACGTACACACAATTTTTTTCCCCCTATAGTGTAGATTTCAATTTGTGGGAAAAAAAACAAACAATTTAACACATTTTTTAACTTTTCGCCCAAAATAGAGCATGCCCTAAAATAGGGAGTTTTTTAAGTGGTTTTAAGAGACAGTCAAGCCTGAGGCTTGGTTACAGTCTGTCTAGTCCAGTGGTTCAACTCAACCTGTGGGTCGGGACCCCCGTCCCCAAATTATTTTGGGGGGTCCCCAGATGATTAACTTATTGTGCAACATTTAATCACTCAACAGTAAACAGACCAACATAAAGTTTAAGTGTATAGCAGGTATCTGCACATTTCTAAAGTGACAATTCAAGGACTTTTTAATACCTCTACAATGACAAATTAAACATTGGCCAAATTATTAGAGGCAGAAATTGTGAAAATAGCTGATCTACATGCTCACAGCGCCTCGCGTTGTGAGCATGTCGATCTGCTATTTTCACAATAAAACCGTGTTATACAAAATGTAATGCCTCAACTCTTAGTGCTCGTCAGGATGGGGGGGGGGGGGGGGGGGGGTCCCTTGTTAAAATATGATTATTTTGGGGGTCACGGCCTGAACAGGTTGAGAACCACTGGTCTAGTCTACTTTAGGGGTGCAGGAAAAAATTGATTCGAATTCGAATCGTGTTTCTAACATGGTAAGATTCAGAATCGATTCTAATTTTCCAAAAATCAAATTTCTTATTACGATAATTTATTAGATATTATGTTGTGTTTGTACAAGTTAAAAGAATGTGTGCAAGCATGAATAAATCAGACATGTTGTCTTGGATTTTTTATTTAGATAGAGATAGAGAATCGTTTTGAACCGAGAATTGTTTTTAAATTGGAAAATAATCCTTTCTGAATTCGAATCGTTTGGATTTGAAAGAATCGTGAATCGTGACCCCAAGAATCGATTCTGAATCGAATTGTGGGATACCCAAAGATGCGCAGCCCTAGTCTACTTGTAGGCCCACAAACCCCATGTGTCATAACCTGCTGCGATGGGCTCTGGGGAACAGCTTATAGCGTCAACGTTCATTCAAGCTTTCCATCAGATGCATTCAGCTCTAACACACTGACGCACAGTGGGAGAGTCATTGATGCATGGAGGGTGTGACCCACAGAAAAGGCTTCAAATGGTCCTGACGGGGAGATCTAATCGCACATAACTACTACAGTAACACACGAGCAGAGAGAGCAGCCACTAGAGCACTAAGTAAGCAACCCATGCAGTGAAAAGAGGATGAACAGCCCCCAACATCAAAGGCGCGGTCTCGCTCAGACAGACAGCAGCTTGCACAGCCTCTTCAGCAGCGTCATGAGTCCACTCAGCACCGCCGGCATCACCCTCGCACTTCTACTCATCTTAGCCATCCCAGTCTGCAACAGTAAGTCCTGTTAAACCTTTTGAAAAAAGAATGAAAATGCCTTGTGTGATTTTAACAGCACTGGATCACACAGGAGGCGCAAGAACATTAACTTTAAGTTGCTGCATAATAATTTTACCTCTACTTTCCTCTCTGGCTATTGGCAAAGCAGAAAAAAACCTGTTAGATCTGAAAAGTTCTCTACATTTACAAAGGACAAAGACGGTTTTTCCTTGTGCTGTGTTTTCACACCAATGGCTATCTCATGTTCAGGCATAATGCACAAGGTTTGGTTACTATAGACAGAAGTGAGCTGCAACACGATAGACTGCTAAATCCTGGCAGCAAACTACATTACCGTAAAAGAGAAAATGTGTTGCCTTAACAGATCTAGCCTAAATGATATTCCATACCATTGCTAAAGAGTGTTTGTCCGATAACAGGGGTCTCCCTGTCTCTCCAACTCTTTAACGAACAGATTCTCTCTCATTATATATTTTTTTTGGGGTCAACAATTTCATACAATCAGGACAGAGACCCATTAATGCGCTTCAATTTTATATTGTACGATTTCCCACTCTTTTTTCCTCCCATCACTTCCAATTTCACTTGTGTATTCTGTAAACTGTGTGAGTTTTCTCTTCTGATTGGATGAAATTGGTACCCCGAAGTGAAAATATTTGCTGATTACTAGCACAGCGCTAATAATAAGTAAACAAAACGTACATCCCCTTTATCATTTTAATGTAAGAGACATTAAAATTGACATTGTTAAGATATACATTGTTTTTACTTGACCACAGAGTTTTAAGAGTGCTGTTTAGACAGCATGTTGTTTAGAACAGAGGTTCTCAAAGTGGGGTCCAGCTGTCCAGCGCCTTGATATATAAATGCACCATTTTACATTTTACCAGTTAAATTGACCCTTACAAGTCTGTGACAAGTCTGAGACCAAAAGGACCTGTTAAACTGTTTCTTTCCGTTTAGAGTTAGGTCCTTCAAATGTAAAAGTTTGAGAACCACTGGTGAAGACAGATGCCAGGTTTTATGTTTAACTGGTAACCTACAGTAGTTTTTTTGACACACCACACTTTTCTCTTTGCACTCTAGACACAATGTGACTAGGCTACTTACTTTGCCGTTAGTTGACAAGAAAGAGATCAAGCTTACTCTGCTATTCTGATCTCATTCTTGAAAGTCACTCTGGATAAGAGTGTCTGCTGCTGTAAATGTCTGAATTGTAAATTGTAATCGATAGAACTTAGAATTAACCAATGGAGCTGATAGTTTTGGATGCGGAAATTGCAGTATCTCCTTGTACAAAGTATGCATACAGTATGACTGACACTGTCTGTCTGTCTTTCTCTGTCACCTACTTGTCTGTCTGTCTGTCTGTCTGTCTGTCTGTCTGTCTGTCTGTCTGTCTGTCTGTCTGTCTGTCTGTCTGTCATCCATCCATCCATTCCTTCATCCCAGCTAATTATAGTAGATTAATAAAAAAAAGTGAGGTGAACTTCATAGACAAATTAAATAAAGTAGATTAACTGGTCTATCCTCTTATTCATCCACCCATACTTAAACTCTAAACCATGTTCCATTCTCTGAACTGATGATAAAAAGTGGGTGGAGTATCATTTAATATTCTATTAAAAAAACATAGTGAACATGACGTGCCTATAATAGGCTCTGTGACTGGTTGCCCCCGGCAGTCGTATAACATCTCAGATGATTGAGATGTTTGAAGATACAGCGTGACAGTCACATCGGCGGCGTTCTCATGATGTCATTGTGATGGTCCCATTAGATTACACGTCCTGACACTGGCCATAATCGACACTCTCGTCTCTCTGGGTGATGTTGTGGCCTGATCTAATGTTTATTACAGTAGGTGTGAATTAGCCTGGAAGCAGATGAGGGACTGAGAGAAGGCACTTCATTAGCTTGGTTTAAAAATAATGTTCAACCACCACCACCTGGCATCCCTATTTTGGGTCATTTTAGGCAAACGAAAAAAGAAAAAAAAGTGAGAAAATAGCAGATATATAGGCTATAAAGCTAGGAGTTTGGTTATTTTCACCTTTATCATACAGTACAACAAAGTATATCGTCGTTGTCGGGTGGAAACCTTGTATGTCCAAAAGCGTTTGTTTGCGAGGCGTTGTGTGCTTGTAGATCGGCTGTTTTCACTACTTTTGTGCGATGGCTTTGTGTGATTTACTTTGCGAAAAAAAATTACAAATTTGAAACTTGGAGATACAAGGTTTCTGCCTGACAGTGACGATATGGTTTAAGTAGTTATACAGGCTACTGTACAGTACATGTGCCATGTGATAAATAAGCTTATACATGGTGATGTGTTTTTGTCAACTATATGGACCCATTATTATGGGCAGATTTTAATACATATTGTCATCATTACCTTATCGCTATTGATCCATGCATGCAGTACTATGTACTATATGTCCATAAGCTCCATATGTACAATATTACTGTCCATATTGCTAATGGACATCCAGCGCAATCATCTTGTTCAGGAAGTTGTGGAATAAATATGTCAGAGATGCTGGCTGTCATGAGCAGGGGCGTCACAAGGGAGGGGAAAGTGGGACTGAGTTACTAGGGCCCAAGGGCCTGGAATTATTTTATACTTTTATACTTATACTGAAAAATAGCAGATATGCAAGCTCACAGAGCGGAGTGCCGCACTGCGAGCTTGTAGATTTGCTATTTTTTTTTTACGTGAAAATTTGTGCAAATCTTTGAATATATGTATTTTTTAGCCGAACATTTGTAACTAAAGTTTTGCTTCTGGGGGGTCCTTGGAACTAAATATTTTGACATGGGGGTCCGTGGCCAAATACATATCATTTTGGGGGTCCTTCACATGAAAAAGTTTGAGCACCACTGACATAGAAGCTTGTATATCTGCTATTTTTCAATAGTTAAAGTACCCAGGGCCCAGAATGTGTTGCGACACCCCTGGTCATGAGTCACATCAAGGTGTCTGTCTCTTTTTCACAGAATGATGATGCTAAGCGTGTTATGTGTTTCTTAATGGCATTGTTAGAGTAATAGCATATTATGTCATGTTGTGGCTCTTTCAGTTATTAGTGCTTGTTTGTTTCTCCATTGCGGCATGGAACAAAAGCTGCTCCCAGACATCTTCAACACAACACGATAGAGCAGAACCATCTAGTCAGCCTGGTGAGTCTTTCTTTCTTTCTTTCTTTCTTTCTTTCTTTCTTTCTCTCTTTCTTTCTCTCTTTCAAGGTTTTTAGCAAAACTAAGAAAATAAATCATACCGTTGTTGTCTGGTGGAAACGTTGTATGTCCAAAACCGTTAGTTTTTTTTATCATTTTAAAAACGATTTAAACTAGTGAAAACAGCCGATCTACAAGCACACAACGCCTCGCACCGTGAGGCGTTGTGTGCTTGTAGATCTGCTGTTTTCACTACTTTCGTGCGACGGCCTTGTATGATGAAGCAGGGCTTTGCTTTGCGAAAAGATTTACAAATTTGAAACTTGGAGAAACGAGGTTTTCACCGGCTCCCTGTAATATCAAGATTTCAAAATGATTTGGTTTTAAAGCTTTGAATGGTCTCTAGCACCTTTTTACCAGATCAGATTGCCTGTCAGAATATGTTCCAAGTCATTCCACTCATGTCACTCTGTGCTGGACTGCAGTGCTTAGGGTGCCTCTGACAAACAGCAAAATGCACAGTGATTAAAGAAGCTATTGGAATGTGCATATTTAGACAGGCTCGGTTGACAGTTTTAAAAGGATCCCTGGCTAATACGACAAATATGCCTTAATACATTATAATTGTCCTCTATAACTACAATGTAAAATTAAAAACAACTTAAATATTTTATT